>NC_029793.2:964502-983819 GCF_000816755.2 Arachis ipaensis | reverse complement strand
TAAAAATAAATAATAATAATATTTTATAAATATTATTAAAAAATTTTAGTTATTATAGTTACTATAGTCGTCGTTGAGGACTTGCAATTTGGACTAACCAGCAAGTTGAGATCGATATATGCCGCTAATAGAGTTTGCATATAATAATAGTTACTATGCGAACATTGAAATGGCTCCATATGAGGCTCTATATGGGAGAAAGTGCTAATCTCCGCTATGTTGATATGAAGTTGGGTAAACAAGTTTGTTAGGACATGAGTTAGTAGCTGAAACCGCCAAACAGATTAAGAAAATCCGAAGTCGAATGCTTACCGGTCAGAATCGCCAGAAAAGCTACGCCAATCAGAGACGGAAACCATTAGAATTTGATAAAGGAGATCATGTATTCCTAAGAGTTACTCCAATAACAGGAGTGGGTAGAGCGATCAAGGCAAAGAAATTAAATCCTCGTTATATCGGTCCGTTTCAAATCCTGAAGAGAATCGGGCCAGTGGCATATCAGATAGCTCCACCACCACATCTTTCGAACCTGCACGACGTGTTTCACGTGTCGCAGCTTCGGAAATACACCTCTGATGCTAGCCACATTTTAGAACTTGAATCAGTTCAATTGAAAGAGGATCTGACGATTCAAGTGACTCCGGTTCGAATTGACGATACTAGTATTAAGTGATTATGCGGAAAGGAAGTCTCGTTAGTAAAAGTTGCTTGGAGTCGAGCTAGAATTGAGGAACACACTTGAAAATTTGAGTCAGAAATGAAAAAGGACTACCCACACCTATTTTCAGGTAACTGAATATGAATTTTGGGGACAAATTCTTAATTAGGTGGGTAGGATGTAAACCCCAAAAATTAATAAATAATTAGTCAATAAATTAATTATTATTCAAAGAAATTAGAAAATTAAATTTTTATAATCTAGAGGAGTATAAATATTAAAAATACAAATTTTGACATTAATTTTAAAGATTTTGGTTTAAAAATAGACCAACAGACCGAACCGATCGGACTGGACTCAAACCGACTCAAGGCCCAACCTATATAGCACTCATACGAAGCCTTCTCCTTCATTTTAGCCAAGAGAGTGCTGAAGAAGTGGGAGAATCACATTTACAAATCCTAACGTCTCCAAGAAATTCAATCGTTCATAACTTTCAATCCGAAGCTCCGATTAACGAACTGTCAGTGGCCACGTGTTTGTCTCAAAATTCTCTTTAATTCTATTTGAACAAAATGGTAAGAAATTAGCATTTCTATTCCAGTTCTTCCTCTCCTCAATTTCATGATTTTAGGATTTGGGTATTGAGGAATTGAATGATTTTTTTATGATTTAGGTGAACTCTAACAGTGGGTAATCATTGAGTTTTGTCCAATAGATCCATGGGTAAGGTAAGAAACTGTTAAACCCTTGTGAATCATTGAATTAGTAAACTCTATGATGATTATAGTGATATTGTGTGAAATAGATTGTGTTCCGGTTGATTTGGAGTTCAATTGGGTAGTTTGAAATGAAATCCGGGTAATTAGGTTTGAGAAATTGACGTTTGGAGGCTTGGAGCTTGTGAAATGAGAGGTTTTTAAGGTGTTCCGAACTTAGGGAGGAATCGGCCAAGGTATGGTTTTGGTTTCTCGTAGTTAATGTTTAATGTCACGTGAAAACTTAGGCTAAAAGACTTTAAGATAGGAATGAACTGAATGAATTATTGATGGATTATTGTGTATATGGTATAAGATGTGTGGTTCGGCTTTTGTAAATAATTTGCTATTGGAGTTGGTTGATTTTGAGAAAAGATTTAATATTGGGATTGGTTTTATTATGAAATAATTTGATACAAGAAATGATTTGAATGACTGAGAGGTGTTTGGTTTGGTGGTTGGGATCCTTGAAGAGTGGCAGAAGTTTAAGTTTTAGAGGAGATATTGCCGAAATTTCTATAAGAATTGGAGTTTTGATTTGAAGTGTTATTTTAAAAAGAAAAAGATTATTATGTGGCTTGTGTATTTGAGACTATTTATTGACCCTCTGTCGCAAGATGTGATTGGGCACTTTAACTCCCCGGTTCTCCCATGGGCAAATATATATATATGGATTTTGAATATTATATTATCGAACTTGGAGGTTGACTCTATGGAGCTTGGAGTTTGACTCCATGAAAATTATTGAGTTTGGAGTTTGACTCAATGGATATTATTTTTGAAGTTGAGGATGCGCGCATAGAGAGACTGTCCAATGGTTAACTACC
The DNA here is from genome assembly GCF_000816755.2 of Arachis ipaensis. Classification (NCBI taxonomy): domain Eukaryota; kingdom Viridiplantae; phylum Streptophyta; class Magnoliopsida; order Fabales; family Fabaceae; genus Arachis; species Arachis ipaensis. The sequence goes on along the minus strand of NC_029793.2, from coordinate 981,576 downwards.
AGGACATGTCGAGTTGGCTATATAACCGACAGATGAGACTCATCAGCCATATGATAGGCATACATTATGTGCATTTGTATGTTTTGCTTGGATGTGCATTGTTTTGGTTTGCTTAATTGCTTAACTCTGCTTATCTACTACTTGTTCTATTTATTGTAATTGCACCTCTATTTGTGTTTTTCTTGCTTGAATTGTATGTATATGTTTTCTGAGAGACCCCTCTTGGAGGTGGTGTGAGGGGGGAGGGGGATTGTTCCACCGGTGATTCGGAGGATTGGAGGAGATAGAAAGTGAAGTGTTAAGTTAAAGTTAGATTTAGAACTTGAATACCTTAAATAACCTACTTAATTTCTGGTTTAGTTGGATCTTTAAGCTGAAATCTGAGTGTCGAAGTTTTAGGAATGCCTCTGGATTTTTCGGGACCTTTTATATTAACTATGCGGGCATCTTTACCATGCTGAAAACCTCCGGTTCTCATTTCATATATATTCTATTGTTTTTCAGATGCAGGTCGAGAAGCACATTGCTGAGCGTTTGGAGTTTTCTGTGCAAGCGAAATGTGGTTATTTTGGGATGTTGTATTTTGTATTTATGCTATGTATATATGTATAAAGATTCTCTTTTGTATATATTTTATATTAGTCCCTCCTAGAGGTTGACTTAGAGAAACAGGTATTTATTCTGTAGTTTGAGTTATATTTTGGGTTGTATAAATATATATAATTATATATTCTGGCCGGCCTTAGCTTCGCAGGTCGAGTCTGAAATTTGATATCTGTGTTTTGGAACTCTGATCTGTATATTATGTTTTTAGCATTTTTTTGAGCTTACTTATCCGTTTTACGATTATTCACGCGAGGGTGAAATGGTTTTCTGTTTTCTTTTGTCTAGCTTATTCTTCAAGACTCCTAGATATAATTTTCTTTCAATTATATTTATACAAGTCTTTTTTTAGAGATCGTAATACCTTATCATTTCTGTTTTACGACTTAAGCGTAAGATTTTGTGTGGTAGGATATTACATAACTGTTATAATTAGAACTTTAAAGTTTAAACCGATATAAATATTGAGCTACAGTGTAATAAGTGTAAGAAAAGCTCATTTTCTCATTTTTTATATTCATATTGAAAACATCCATTTATTTCTTTTTGATTCTCCATTTGCTATTTACTCTCCTAGGAGCTTCTGGTACCTTTCACATTTACTGATAGTTTCTTCAGAATTCTAATGATAAAGTCAGCATGTGTATAAATGTTACTGATTCTTTGGTTAGAAATGTTATTTAAGGTGATATTTATACGCGAAAAAAGGGTAATATAACCTGATAATTAAACAAAAACATGCTCTATAGTAAGTTGTGTAAAAATTAGACTTTAATTTTTGACTTCTTATTTGTAATTAGACTCATATAAAAACAAAATTTTTTAAGCAAAAACAACAAAAAATATAGGAAAATAATATGATAAAAATTACATATAAAAAAAAATTGATAAAAATGTATAGGGAGAGTAGGAGTAAAACAGGTCAGGTCAGGCCAGACTTTGTTCTTAACAGGTCTGGCTTGTCATGTAGTTAATTGGCCTGAGCCTGCAGTCTATTATAGACTTTTTTCAAAGTACTAAACCTGGTCTAGTTTAAAGCCTGTTAAAAGGCCTGCTAATTTTTTTTTTACAAAAATAAAAATATTATTTAAAATTTTTTTAATAAATATATTTATATATAAAATGTCATATTTAATATTTATAAAATTTTTTAAACTTTTAAAATATTTAAAATATAATAATAAAAAAATTATTTATATATATAATTATGTATTAAAAGGCCCACGCAAGTTTGACAGACTAATAAGACTAATTAATGAGCCTGAATCTGGCCTATTAACATAATAAAACTTTTATAAGAACATGAACTTTTGTCTATTTTATAACAGATCAGGCCAGACCAAATTAAATACAGGCCAAGTTACAGGACCCTAGCAAATCGTCTGGCCTTTTTCCACCCGTGAGCGAGTAATTGGTACCACACTTTTTGAAGAGGAAAGCAAAAGAGTCAAAGACATGCACCGGCGTTAGCTAGTCAAGTAGTGTGTGTAAGTTGATGCTCCTTCCTTCTCAAATAACGACAACAACTTTATTACAAACATTTAAACAAACCAAACAATGCAACTTGTGGTTCAACTTCAACCAATCCACCCATCTATCCATTCATATACATACTAATAATTTTCTCTTGCATGTGTTGCGAACTAAGACCATCTAAACATTATTATTTGAATTCCATTTGGAGGGATTACTTGTCCATAATAGGGTGCTGTAATTAATTCGGACGTCGACATATATTTATACCATTTCGTCAATGTGAACACAAAAAGTCACAACACACCTTAAGAAAATTATGGATCCTAATAGCGGCTTCTTTTGTTTTTCTGCCTTCAATTCAATGAATTGACCAAAAATGTTTATAATTTATATATTGGCTACCTATCTAGGCTGGCCAGGGTGTGCTTCACTCACCTTTTTTGGTCATGGTCATTATTCAATTGTGGGACCCACTTTTTTCCATTATGTTCCCCACTTTTCACCATTCACAATTTATTCTATCTATACTAAGATTAATGATTTTCTTGCATTATGTTATGTATGTCAAAATCAAATTATATGGTGCGAATACATGGCTTAAACGGAGATACTCAAGCTTGGCTTATTGTTTTGTGAGATATTTTTTATTCATAACATGCTTGGGTCAAACATGGTCAACTCAATATTTTGTCTCTTTTGGGTTTATGTAATTTTTTTACGGGATGTTCCTATAAAGACGCGTAAAATGTCTTTTTTTGTAAAGATACTTACGTGTCGCATTATTATTAGACGTATTAATAAACCGGTTATTTTTGAATTTCTTAACAAATTAAAATAAAACCGATTTTTTTATAACAATAACAATAAATCAAATTATTTTGGAATTTAATTGTATTTTTAAATTTTTAGTGATTTAAATATCTGTAAAACAAAAAATCAGGGATATATTTGTCTTTTTATAAAAAAATTTAAAGATATTAGTTTAATTTGTATAATTCGATCGGATTAAATCAGGTCTAATAATTATAATATATGCTTTGAGATTTTTTTAAAAAAGATACTGTAATATTTATATTTTATGTTTTGATGATGATGATTTAAAATAAAAAATAAACAGTATAATTTGCCAACTACTAATATTCTCGTTAATTTATATTTTTACTTTTATCAAGAGATTATGATATAATACCCATGTTTCCCACAGTTTCTTAATCCAGTTTTCATATTTTATTATTGAAATGTGAAAACAACGACTACAGAATAAATAATTGAGTTCTTTTTATAGGTTCATTTCCATATTTTAGATTAATTATATCAAATGCGGAAATATGAAAGACTTAAAAAGTTTTGCAACAATAAGCATGTGCTACATTATTATAACTTAAATTTCTATAATATATCAATATTAAAGGAGGAACGTGACAATAAGAGGTTAGTTTAATAAACAAGTTTAGTCAGATTAATTAAGAATTTAATTACGATAAATTGTTTAATTAAAGGTAGAATGCCAACACTACTTGACGCAACTTTTGAATCCGAGTTATATTATGCCCTTTTTTTAATTTTAACCTGTCGTTCTCATTTTTTTCTATATGTAACCTTTATTATTTGTCAACTATAATATATTAAAATATTAAGAATTATACTCTAATATTCTCTCTCTCCACCAGTAATTTCGTAATAGTATTCTTTAAATTGTTTTTGGTCCGTTAGAGTAAAGCAAAACAAACAACAACAAACTCGGAACTGAACTAACGCATGAACCCTCTCCAAATCTCTCCTCAACTCCGAAAATAAAGGACACAACGGATGGAGGCTCCATCTACTCCAACAAATCCGCATAACTACCCTCAACAAACCCCAATATATACGGATTACATACTCAAGTTGTAGGTACGCTATTCACTCTAGTTTTCCTCCTGAACTCTCTTATACTGATACTTACTTGAGCGTCGGAGTCCCTTTTCAGGTACCCAACCCCACCCCTCCAGTAGAAGACGACGTTCCTCTCCTATCACTCTAAGGAAAGCCAGTCTGTGTGTTATCAAAACGTGCTATACCTTGGAGTCAACTCTCATACAGGAACATTTGGCGCCCACCGTGGGGCAAGATTTATCTAACCCCATTTTTTCCTCTACTCTGTGCATTTTTTATCCCCCTTTCTTGCAGGACACAAACAATGCGGATGAACAAAGCCACGCTCCCTCTGACATCAACCAGCCGGAGATGTTAGCAATCAATGAGGCCCTCAGAGCCGAGAACCAAAGGATGGCCGAACTCCTGCGACAAATGGAGCACGATCGTGCAAAGGGTGAACACAAAAACACCGAACAAAAAGAGGAAAATGACGAGCATTCCTCCGAAACCAAACAAACCACCCCCAAAACGACAAAGACTATAGTCAAAAGAACCAACCCCTTCACAAAACAAGTTATGAACTTCAAAATGCCCGAAAATCTCACCCTACCTTCAACCCTAAAACCTTACCAAGGAATAGGAGACCCAAACGTCCACGTAACCAAATTTTACACCATGATGTTCATGAATAAAGAGTCCGACCCCATCCTCTGCCGAACTTTTCCAACCTTCCTAGACGGGGCCCACTCATCTGGTTTTCCAACTTACCTGAAGGTTCTATCTCAAGTTTCGATGAGTTAGCCGACCAATTCGTCAACCACTTCGCGGCCTCAAAAATCTATGTCCACAACTCAGACTATCTCAGCACAATCAAGCAGGGACCGAATGAAAGGCTGAAGGATTACATGACCAGATTCGCGGAAGCGACTAATGAGATACCCAATCTGAATCCCGAAGTCCATCTTCACGCTCTAAAGAGTGGCCTCCGCCCTGGGAAATTCCAAGAGTCCATCGTCATAGCAAAGCCCAAAACCCTAGCCGAGTTTCGAGAAAAAGCAACAACTTAAATCGAGGTAGAAGAGTTTCGAGCACTCCGGAGGGCCGAAAAATCCACCCCAAACAGGGAAGAAGATAGACGAAGCAGGCATCCAACCAGCAGGACAGACCAAAGGCCGTTCAGGCTAACATCTAAATTCGACACATACACCCCTTTTAACACAAAAAGAGAGAACATAGTAAAGGATATACTACACTCTAAACTCATCAAACCCCCAAGCAGAGCCGGTACCTACCAGGACCAAAGGCACGTGGACAAATCCAAATACTGCGCCTTCCATCAAAAGTACGGCCATACAACAGACGACTGCGTGATAGCAAAAGACGTCCTCGAAAAATTAGCACGCCAGGGACTGTTGGACAAGTATATCGACACGCGAACTCGAAGAAAAAACACCAAAGAACTCGGCCACCAACAAAAAACAACCGACAACCCTCGATACAAGGGGAGAAAGGTAGACAATGATAACAATCTACCCCGCCGAATAATAAACTATATTTCTGGTGGCTTTGCAGGTGGAGGATGCACAAGCTCGGCAAGAAAGAGGTATGATGACTATAACAGAATCAACAATACCTTGGCCAACCAACGCGGACAAACCAGGAATATCATTCAGCCCCGAAGATTACAAGGCCGCCGACCGAAACCTAGAAGACCCCGTAGTCATCACAGCACAAGTCGGAGAACCCCTGGTAAAAAAGATCCTCATGGACCCGGGGAGCAGCACCGACGTACTATTCTACTCAACCTTCCAAAAGATGAACCTGAGCGACAAACTCCTGCAACCGTCATCCGGGGAATTGGTAGGTTTCTCAGGTGAGCGAGTCTCTATCCGAGGTTACATTTGGTTACAAACTACTTTCGGGGATTACCCCAACAACAGAACTTTAGAAATACAATATTTGGTGGTAGATTGCAAAAGTCCATATAACATTATCCTAGGCAGACCGTTGTTGAACGCGTTCAACGCTGTTGTTTCCACTGTACATTTGTGTGTCAAGTTTATTTCGCAGGACAACAAAGTGGTGACAATCCATGGAGACCAGAAAGAAGCCAGACAGTGCTATAATGCCAGTTTAAAAAACGAACAACCGAAACATCTCGACCAGCAATATGTCCAAGCAGTATACAACTCGGATCAGCTACCTCCTTTGGCAAACCTGGACCCAAGAACCAACAACCAGGAACGATCTATGCCCCTTGATGACCTCACCAAAGTGCAGTTGGCAAACAACAAAGATAGATACACATACCTCGGAAACGCACTAAAGGAGGCAGAACGAACTCAACTGGTGGAGCTCTTAAGACAAAACGTTGACTTATTCGCCTGGACCCCAGCAGATAGACCTGGAATAGACCCAAACGTTATCTGCCACAAACTAGTGATCAACCTGTTAATAGCCCAGAAGAAGAGACACCTAGGAACTGACAAAAGGACAGCCTCTTTGGAGGAAACCCAGAAGTTATTATCCGCCGGGTTCATCAAGGAACTCAGGTACTCAACATGGTTGGCCAATGTCGTGATGGTAAAGAAGAATAATGGCAAATGGAGGATGTGTGTTGACTATACAGACCTCAATAAAGCCTGCCCAAAGGATGCCTACCCCCTCCCATGCATCGACAAACTCGTGGACAATTCCTCTGGTTTCCGATGCTTAAGCTTTATGGACGCTTACTCTGGTTACAACCAAATCCTAATGCATGAAGGAGACCAAGACAAGACTGCCTTTATCACTGACAACGGCAACTTTTGCTACAAGGTCATGCCATTCGGACTCAAAAACGCAGGCGCCACCTACCAATGCCTCATGGATAAGATCTTCTCAAAACAAATCGGACGAAACATAGAAGTCTATGTCGACGATATGGTGGCAAAATCAACACAAACATCAAACCACGCTGAAGACTTAACAGAGATCTTCCAACAACTATGAAGATATAATATGAAGCTCAACCTGGAGAAATGTGCCTTTGGGGTACAAAGTGAGAAATTCCTCGGCTTCATGCTCACGTGCCGAGGTATAGAGGCAAACCCAGAAAAATGCTAAGTCATTCTCAATATGCGAAGTCCGAGGACAATAAAGGAAGCACAATAACTAACCGACCGACTTGCAGCACTAGCAAGGTTCCTACCCTGTATAGCACAATGATCGCATCACTTTTTCAAAAAGTTGAAGAAACAGCCTTCACAGAACTCAAAACCCTACTCACAACACCTCCAATCCTCCGAACACCAAAAACAGGTAAACCATTATATTTGTATTTATCAATCACTAACCATGCTATCAGTTCCGTTTTAGTAGCAGAAATAGACAAACAACAACACCCGGTATACTTCGTCAGCAAATCACTTCAAGGCGCCGAGTCCCGCTATCCAAAGCTGGAGAAATTAGCCTTAGCACTCGTCATGACAGCCAGACGACTACGACACTACTTTCAAAGCCATACCATCATAGTCAGAACAGAACAACCCCTAAGGCAGATACTGACGAGGCCCGAACTGGCAGGAAGGCTAATCAAGTGGTCCATCGAATTATCAGAATACGACATCCAATACCAGTCCAGAGGCGCCATCAAATCACAAACGTTAACCGACTTCGTCGCCGAGCTGACACAAAAAGACCAAGCTCCTAAAGAAAACCCATGGACGCTATACGTCGACGGGGCCTCAAACAGCAAAGGCTCCGGAGCAAGGATACTCCTCGAAAACAACCAAGGAATACAACTCGAACAATCGCTTCAATTCACCTTCCACGCAAGCAACAACCAGGCAGAATACGAAGCTTTAATAGCAGGATTACGCCTAGCACAAACCATGGGAATAACACAAATAAACGTCAAATGCGACTCCCTCTTGGTGGTGCAACAGGTGACGGGTAAGTTTCAGGTAAAAGACCCCCTCCTTGAAAAATACAATACAATGGTTAACAACCTCATAAGGGACTTTGATATATTCAATATTCTTCACATACCAAGGGAACAAAACAACAGAGCAGATCTCCTCTCCAAATTGGCAACAACAAGAAGTCAATACAACAACCCCATATTATCACAGTTAACACTGGATGAGCCCAGTGTTACCCTAACAACAGTTGCAAGTGTTATGCAGGAAGACGACTGGAGATCACCAATAGTTAATTACCTGAAAACAGGAATAATGCCCGACAACATCAAAGACACAAAGAAATTCAAAAGACAGGCTAGCTTCTACACCATATTAGGAACCGATCTATACAAGAGAGGATTCACGAGACCCCTCCTCCGATGCATAAGCACCGCCGAAGCAAAATTGGCCATGGACGAGGTCCACGAAGGAGTCTGTGGCACTCACATTGGTGGCAGAAGCTTAGCCGCAAAAATACTCTGAGCCGGTTATTATTGGCCGACGTTAAAACAAGATTGCATGCGCAAAGTAACCCACTGCGACCAATGCCAACGCCATGCACCAATCATCCACAACCCAGCCGAGCAGTTACATACATCCGAGGTATGCTGGCCATTCAACAAATGGGGACTAGACATCCTCGGGCCATTCCCTCCAGCTCCGGGCCAGGTCAAATTTTTAATTGTTGCTATAGATTACTTTACCAAATGGATAGAGGCTATACCATTAGCAAAAATCACTTCTGAAAAAATGATTTCTTTCGTATGGAAAAACATATTGTGTCGCTTTGGTATACCTCACTCCATCATCACTGATAATGGAAGACAATTTATAGATCAACGATTCACCAACTTTTTGCAAAATTTCAAAATAACCCAACAATTTTCCTCAGTTGAACATCCACAGATTAACGGTCTAGCAGAGGCCGCCAATAAGGTAATTTTGCAGGGCCTTAAGAAAAAACTAGAAGACTCAAAAGGGGAATGGGCCGAACTCATCCCTGAAGTAATTTGGAGCTACAACACCACGGAACAGTCCTCAACAAAAGAAACCCCGTTCAGACTGGTGTACGGGAGCGATGCTATGGTCCCAATCGAAGTATCCCTGCAAAGCAATAGGACCACAAACACGAATGAAAATGACAACATAAAAAGAAGAAAGACCGAGCTCGACCTGATGGAAGAAGACTACAACAAATCAACACTACAACAACTAGCAACAAAACGAGCTATAGCATGAAAATACAACAAGAAAATCAAATCAAGAACATTTTCAGAAGGCGACCTCATACTCAGAAAGGTCGAAGACATAAGAAAGCCACACGGACATGGCAAACTAAGCGCAAATTGGGAAGGACCATTCAAAGTACACAAAGTCGTCGGCAAGGGGCTTACAAAATACAAAAGCTCGATGGAACTATCCTACCAAACACATGGAACATATCATCCCTGAAATTATATTTCAGCTAATGTATAAGTCGGACATGGTGATGCACTCTTTTTCCTACTACCAGATTTTCTCCCTAAGGAGGGTTTTGCTGGAGAGGTTTTAATGAGGCACACCATCCCGCACTTTCCGAATATATTAATACTATGACTCTATTCCTATTGGCACTACTTTATCAAAGTCCCAATAGGGCAAACGTCACATTTTCAATGTTTAAGCAAAACTTGTCAAAAATAAAACACGGGTATAACAACTCAACAACTCAACCTCTCAAATAAGCAAACACAATCAATCTAAAACCCTGCGCAAATGCACCAATACACAATAGTAGGCATAATACTTACTCAAAATATACCAGAACAGCAATAACCAAACCTCTGCCCGAGGAACAAGTTTCAATCAAAACATTCAAATAACAAAGTTGGCCTTCAAAAAGGCAACACTAACCTAATACAAAAAACTAACATACACAAGTCAAAGTTTTTTCTTTTCCTTCCTCTCTATGAAGCAGGATTCTCCCCTTGACCCTCGACATCGTCGTCATCTTCAACCAACTCACCCCCAACAATGACCTTACAAGGGTCCATCTTCGACAGATCACCATCCGGTAACAAGAACTTTGCTTGCTCAACAGCCCTATCGAATCCAGTCGCAAACATTTCAAGACCATGATTTTCCTTATCATCCTCAGCTTGTTTCTTTTCAACCCCAAGCTCAACAATCCTACCCTCAAGCACAGCCTTTTCCTCACCAGACTTCTTCAATGACAATTCAGCCACCTTAAGCTTCTCCCCTAGCTGGTTCACCAAATCCAATGCATCTTGGAGCTTACCACTTTTTTTCACATTTTCACGAATAAGCTGATCCATTGCAGCTTTGTCAAAGACAACCCTGAAGCGCTTTAACTCCTCAGTCCGACCAACACACATCAAGCGCGCTCCAATAACCTAAAGAAAAACACAAAGATATAAACCAGCAAAACAAAGTATAACACAAAAAGAAAGCCCGTCAATTATACCTGCAAATACTGGGCAACCCCAACCTCACCCACTTCGTGAATAAGCTTAACATCTGAAGGATTCTGCACATGCTCATCCGCCATCAAAGTGAACGGAAAATGCTCACTCCATAAAGACGTCAAATCATCATCACCCCTATAGCTATGTAACACCATCTGGTTCTTTGTAAACCTCTTCACTTGATCCAAGTTAACCTCGGACTCTAATTCCTCCTCGGCCATAACCTTACTCTTCTTCACCTCTCCTCTTCTTCTTTTAAAATTAACCTTCTTAGGCGAAGGTTGGTCGACCTCAGCACCTTTCTCGGCCATAGCTTGACTGGTAGAACCTTGCTTTTCAACATTCTTCGTTCGGAAGAAAGCTCGCAAACTGGACGAGGTCACTTTCGGCACCTTCTCAACTACAAAAACACAAAGAACATACATCATTATTCATAACCAAGTAACAACACACAAAACGGTCGAAAGCAGTTACCTATATATCCATCAAGGGCATCACTATCACCCTCTAAGTCAAGAAGATCGACAACAGACAGCAAGCTCGACGACGAAATATGATTCACCAGAAACTCCACAAGCATTTCATTCCTATACTCCATATTGTCCATACCAAGTATCTGCCTAGGCCTCGGAACCCAGAACAGAGGAAACCTCTCCAAAAGACACTCGTCGACAAACCACGGATACTCACCCTCTACAACGCCTACCTTCAGAAACATTGACTTGAAACCCTTATAGGAGGACCTATACAAACTAAAGATGGCGCGCCCAGGAACACTAGCCAAATTCAACCAACATCCCCGCCTAACCCCCTTACACTGAAACAACGCAAAGAAAACCTCCAGCGACGGTTGAACCTCCAAACAACTCATCAAAATCTGGAAAGCCCTAACAAATGCTCACGAATTAGGATGTAACTGTGACGGGGCACACTTCAACTGCATCAACACACCACATTCAAACTCAAAAAAAGGAAACCTAACGCCCAGGTCAACAAAAATACAGCTATAAATGAAAAAGAACTCAAACCCCTCTCCACGATGGAATACACGATCGTCAGCGGAACAAGGAAGAAACTTAAGTTTCAAATCACTACCCTCTCTAACCCAGGAAGAAACAGAACCTAATTGAGCAACACTAAGTTCATCATCAAACACAGAGGCATAGCCCTTCACCGATTCGGCAACCCACGAATACGGATTAACAGGATCCCAAACCCACACGTCTTCAACCAGATTTACCTCTGTCTTCACAACTGCGCCTATCTCTACCTTCTTCCCCTTTTCCATTTTCAAACAACAATATCGAAGAGAAGACAAAGAACAACGACAAGACAAAGCAAATAAAGGGACAGCACAACTAACCTTTACTCATCTTCTGCGAACAAGAGAGAAGAAAAAACAAAAAACCACATGCAAATGGATAGAACAAAAAACCAGACAGTTAGCCCACTACCCCCACCGCAAGCGTTACACCTCCCAGACCAAACCCTAGCCGTCCAACGTGCGGATCATCAAATTCAATCAACGGCCCGATCTTAAACACTCTTTTCCAAAACCCAAAGCGCATTTAATGCAGTTTCATTTTCCAAAATAAAAACTCTCTCTCCTACTAAGCACTCCGCGCGAAAATTCAAATCACAACAACTTGAAGTAAAAGCAGTGAACAAGTTAAGATTGGGGGCTCCGAGTTATAGCTCGGCACAAAAACCAAAAATTTCTGCGAAAATCAGTTCCGAGTTATAACCCACGAGTATAAGTTTAACCTGTTCATAAATCGAGAAACAGGTCAACCTTGGGGGCTATGGTCCGTTAGAGTAAAGCAAAACAAACAACAACAAACTCGGAACTGAACTAACGCATGAACCTTCCCCAAATCTCTCCTCAACTCCGAAAATAAAGGACACAACGGATGGAGGCTCCATCCACTCCAACAAATCCGCATAACCACCCTCAACAAACCCCAATATATACGGATTACATACTCAAGTTGTAGGTACGCTATTCACTCTAGTTTTCCTCCTGAAATCTCTCATACTGATATTTACTTGAGTGTCGGAGTCCCTTTTCAGGTACCCAACGCCGCCCCTCCAGTAGAAGACGATGTTCCTCTCCCATCACTCTAAGAAAAGCCAGTCTGTGTGTTATCAGAACGTGCTATACCTCAGAGTCAACTCTCATACAGGAACAATTCTTAATTCCAAATTTTTTTTAATGAGTGTATATTCAATCAAAGAAATAGATACAAACAAATAGAATAAGTATGTTTAAATAAATAATGACAATTACGAGGATTATCAAAGTGTCCCTTAATTAGTTTTTATATTAGTATGTAAGTACAATAATATTAAAGGGGAATTGAATTATAAAAATAATGACAATTACTGGTTTTATAGTTTTATTAGCCACCTTGAAGTGCTTAAATTAAATCACTTACTAATAACAGTTTTTTTTAGTTAGGAGTGAGACTCGAATTTGCAGTCTTTAATTGAGCATAAAAAAATTATGTCATTTGAATTATAATTCGTTGGCATACTAATAATTGTTTACAGTCCACAACTAAAAATAAGCTAAAAAATAAAGAGTAAAAATTAAATAGGTTTAAAAGTAAAGAATAAAAATTAAATAGACTAACAGAGCTGTAATTTAAAAATTCATAAAAAGAACTCTAAGTTCTTTAATGAATTTATAAACTTTACACTATTTTAAAGATAAATAATTAAATTGTAAATTACGAAATGTAAATTGTGGAATTTAAATTGTTTTAAATAAACAAATAGAAAATACATCTCGGAAAGCTTTACAAATAAACTTTAATTAAGTTCTTATAACAAATAGTAAAATTTTGTTCATTTAGAAAAATAAAGGGTTAATAATAATAACCTAAGTATTAATCTTTTAAAATTAACTACTAGTGTAGTAGGCAAATTTAAAATCTTATACGAATCTTTTTTAGATATTAACCTTAATGATTAATCTCTTAAAACTTACAACAATTTAACACTTCAGATCTAAAAAATTTAGACATTTTTATTTATTATTTTTTTTTAAAGTTAAAAGTGAGACTCGAATCTACGGTCTCTAAGGTAGTGTTTAGTGGAGAGACAGAGACTGAAATACTGAGACTGAGAGACAGAGACTAAGAGACAGAGATTGAAATAAATCTCAATATTCTATTTGGTGTAAATTAGGAGACAGAAATTGAAACAAGAATAAAACTCTAATTTAATTTGCACAAAGGGTAAAATTGGAATTAATTAATTGCAATGAGAGTATTTTAGGTATAAAATGTTATTAAAATTTCAGCCTCTGTCTCTAAAAATTTCAGTCTTCTGTGTCCCTACTTTTTGGAGGTACTGAAATACTGAAATTTTGAAGACAGAGACAGAAATTTTAGTACTAGTCTCTGAGCCAACAAACATGATACTGAGTTTCAGTCTTTCAGTCTCTATCCCAATACCTCAAAACAAATATTACCTAAGTAAATATAAAAAGATTATGTCATTTGTATTATAATTCGTTGGTATTTTTATTTATCATTAAAAATATATTAAAAAATTTTTGTGTATGCAATAATCTATTAGACAGTGACGAACCCTTAAATAGGACTCACTATCGCGACGGATTAGTCCTTGACTTGTTGGACTAAAAAATACAGTGAAAAATAAAAAAAAAATATTAAAAAATAAAAGAAATGTGAGAAATGGTATGAAGACAATCTCTGTGCAGGACTGAGTCTGAGTGTATGGTTAACAACTCCTGGAGATAAGTCATGGTGTCGGTGTTTGACTTTTATGTAAGATTCATTCTCTCTTCTTTTTCCTTGCAAAATAAATACTGACAAATAAAATAGTAGTTGTTAAAAATGGCCCAAGTTGCAGCAATCCACTTCTTAATAAGTCACCCAAAAAAAAATTCCACTAATTAATAAATATTTAAAAATCTTTAATAACAAAAAAATTAGTTAAAAGTGATCAAAATTTATTTTAGTATTTATTAATTATTGTAATAATTAATAAATATTAAATATACTTTTGTCCCAAAAATTTTCAATTTGTATTAAATATATCCTTAAAGACTAATTTTTAATTTAAAAAAAATTAGAATCAATTCGACAACAATTTCATCATAATAATAACCTTTAAAATAAGCAAATCAAGTATAATTTTCATGCATTATTATTAGATTAGTCTTAATTTTTTTAAAAATTTAGTTGTCAAGAATATATTTGATGCAAATTAAAAGTTTTTGACACAAAATTAAAACAAAATTAAATAAACTTAAGAATATTTTTAAAATTTTAGTCAAATTTTAGAAACAAATATAATTTACTCATAAATTTATTATTTAAAATACAAATTTAATCTTTAAATTTATGTACTGAAATTTTAATATATTTATAATATTAATTTAGACTAGTTCAAGATTTAATTTACTATTTTTTTTGGTCAAATCAATTTGTCTAGCCTAATTTTAACAAAAATAATACGATTTAATCGATTATATATATTAAATTTTAATTATTAAAAAACATCTTTATAAAAAACGTTTTTAGTATCTTTATCTGAGTGGTTCTTTCTTTTAAATTCATGCACAATGTGGAATATTATTGCTACAATGCATTCACAATTAATAATAGTGTACGTATAAGTCATGAATGTCAATTAATTAGTAATAAAATATAACATATTTTCCATTTCCATTATTATTTGCTTTAAATGTGGCCACCAGAAAAAAACGAATGAAGGAAGAAACATATACATAGAGGCATAGACTGAATAAAGTAAAGCCTAGAGCAAAGGGGAAAAAATAGTTTTACTTGAATTTTCGCGTGGAAGTCGTGTTTGGAAGTCAAATTCAACAGAGGCTTATCTCAGTCACCTAAATAATTTTCTCATTTTTTGCTTTCTTTCAGCTCCACGTCACCTACTATATTTTCCAACATTTTAAATAAAATAAAACTCATACATGAAAAAATTGTTATACCATCACTAAATTAAATACGTAGTGTTGTATTATTAAAAAAATAACTATGTTAAGTGTACACTAAAATTTAGAGTAAAGTATATTTTTTGTTCCTAAAGTTTGGCAAAAGTTTTAAAAATATCTTAAATTTTATTTTGTTTCAATTTTGTCCCAAAATTTTTTGATTTGCATCAAATATATTGTCGACGGCTAAATTTTCATAAAATTTAAGACCAATTTAACAATAATGCATGAAAATTATACTTAATTTGCTTGTGTTGAGGGTTGTTCTTATGAAATTGTTATTGAATTGGTCTTAAATTTTTTGAAAAATTAGTCGTCAGGACTACATTTGATACAAATCGAAAATTTTTGGGATAAAATTTAAATAAAATAAAATTTAGGGATATTTTTAAAACTTTTGTCAAACTTCAAGGACAAAAAATATACTTTACCCATAAAATAATAACATAACTAAAGTAGTACACATATGACAGCGATTGTTTTTGGTATACATGTCCATCAAAACATAGACACAGGAGTACACAGGAGTACATGTATGGTGTTTGTTTATTGAGATAAAAATGATGAAAGACATAGTCATACACAAACACCCATTAAAAACATGTATTTTGTGTCTCTCTAAAATAAAATGCTGAAACACTAATTTTTAACTTGAGACACTAATTTTTTAGAAAGTACACTTATATATACTCAAAATTTGAATAGGGTGAGCCTCTTTGAATTTATTTATGAGGTCCACATTATCAGTTATCTTCTTAACTTTATAAGAAGGTGAAAAATGTGGATTATCAGATATTTGAACTTGAACGATGAAGAGAAAGATCTTATCAATAGGAGTGGATCAAGTATCTCTACACAGCTCTTTCCCAAAACTTGTTTTGCCTCCTTGTCAAAGACTACATAACATGCATAGTCAGAATCATCAATGACATCAAGCTTTATTCGATACCTACTTAAAAAAGAAAATAACATAAAAAAAAGTTAAATATAGACTTATTCAATATCTAATCCAATATACATAGACTTTAATTTAAAAAAATAAATAAATAACCTTAGAGTCATGGATAAAAGGATATTAGTAGAAAACTTGCGTCTTCATCGAGCCAAACCATCTCAATTGAGTATGGCAATGGAGAATTTTTGTAACTTGATAGTGTCCATGACCGTATCACTCGTATACGTACACACAAATTATCGATTGTAGGATTGATGTCAGCAATTTTGTGAATACCAGCCATTGGAATAAGTATGGAGATTTTGGATATATGTAAAAAAAGGGATTGATGTACTTTAAATTGTGGTGTTTTACATCTCTCATAACTTATCCTTTTATAGTTGCATCATAACTAAATTTTTTTAAATTTGGTTGACTTCAATTTAAAATTTAAAAAATAACAAACTAAGTAAAACAACCCAAACTTAAAATTTGAAAATAACAACCTAAATAAATAATAATTTAAAAATTCTAAACTAACGTAAATCTTTATTTATAGTAATATTAGTATGTAACAACCGAAGAATAATTAACGTAAATTTTTTTAAAACTCTAAATTTCTTTAAAAGAATTTATGTAGCTGCAATTTAAAAAAAATCAACAAAATTTTAAAAAATAATTCTAAAAAGAATTAACAGATTTTTAAAAAATAGTGTTAAAATATAAAAAAGAACCCAACAATAAAAAATTTAAAGTTTAATAAAATAAATTCAATAAAAAAAAATTTAAAATAAATCTAAAATGAATCTAT
>NC_029793.2:958587-964477 GCF_000816755.2 Arachis ipaensis | reverse complement strand
AGTAAACGTGTAAACAAAGAATCAAGGGACCACAAACACAATAGAAACACCCACTAATATATTATTATTAATAATAATAAAGACTTAAAATTTTAAAGAATATACTAATACTAATAATAACTAAGTAAAAGAAGACGACAAATCGCTTGGTCAATAAAGAGCTTCTAGGTTTTCTAGTCACTCTAACTCTCCAAGTAGCATCATCTTATTAATTTGTTACTATTATTTTCAATGAATATTCTTATCAAATAAGTGAAAATTCTTACACTAATTAACGTAACAAAATTAAATGATATATTCTTTTAATGAGAGCCACTCAGATAAAGATGTTAAAAATGTCTTTTTTTAAAGATATTTTTTAATAATTAAAATTTAACATATATAATCATTTAAATTTTGTTAATTTTTGTCAAAATTAGACCAAATAAATTAATTTTAACAGAAAAAAATAGTAAACTAAATTTTGAATTAGTCTAAATTAATATTATTTTTTTTATAAAAAATATTAATTTAGACTAATTCAAAATTTAGTTTACCATTTTTTTCGGTTAAAATTAATTTATTTGGTCTAATTTTGACAAAAATTAACACAATTTAAATGATTATATATGTTAAATTTTAATTATTAAAAAATATCTTTAAAAAAAGACGTTTTTGACATCTTTATCTGAGTGGCTCTTTCTTTTAATATAAAAAAATTATATAAATATTCAATTTTATTTATTTTTTATAATAGGAATATTTTATTTATTTTTTATAATAGGAATATTTTATTTATTTTTTATAATAGGAATATTTTATTTATTTTTTATAATAGGAATATTTTATTTATTTTTAAATTTGCCACATCTAAAAGTAATTGGTTTTTATTAATTAATTTACTACCTCAAAAGACATACCAAATACATAGATCTTGTTTATTATATGATAATAATTCAATTTCCTTTTTTTCTAAAAAAAAATCAGTATATAACAGCTAAATCCAAAACAAAATTAGAGTCCTAATACGTATATAGAAAACCTTCAAAAGTTTTATGTATTTATTGTAAATGTCATATTAGTGGTAGTTTTTTGAATTCTCGAATTATTATTATTGATAGAGAGAGCAGAGAGGTGTGTGTATTTGACTTGAAAAATTCATTTCCATTGTTTTTATTCTACCAAGAATATAATTCTGTCTCGTCATTTTCGGATAATATATGCTATTTTTTTCGATAACTCAATTCACTATACAATAATTCTCTTGTATATATAAAATACTTATATATANAAATTTCGATGTAATAAAATTTTGAAAAAAAAACAAATAGGTCCTTGATTTTTTGTCTCGTGGACATTTTTGTCCCTTACTATTGAAAAATATTTTTAAGTCTCTGACCTTCACAAAATTTGGACAGATCAATCCCTCCGTCCAAATGCCTCCGTCAGGGACTGATCCGTTCAAATTGTGTGAAGATTAGGGACTTAAAAATATTTTTTAATGGTCAAAAACAAAAATATTCGTAAGACAAAAAGTTAAGTACCTATTTATCTTTTAAAATTTTTTTAGAGACAAAAATGTCGAATTCAAAAATGTTCAGACTTATTTAAATAAAGGAAGTGGACCAGTTTCTGTGTACATTGCAAATGCCAGCTATTTAATTAATTATAAGCAAGTGGTTGGATATATTTCCCCATGTGTGGTCTTTCCACTCAGTTTCCTTCTTCAACTTGGATTCATTCATTGAAAAAAGTGATACCTTATTGGCTTTTATTCCTCTTTCTCTCTTTCTCTATCTATATATATACACATGCTTTGTGTTAGTCTCAATTGGTTCACTCTTTAATTTTTCTAAGGGTTTTTTCTTCATCTTGGTTATTAAGTGCTTATTATTTGGGAAAGTTCTTCTACTTTGTTTGAATTCGATAGATTTGACAACTATGGATTGTTCTTCTTGGATTAACACTTCCTTGGATCTCAACATTAATCCTCATCATCATAGAGTTCATCACGAGGAAGTTCCTGTAAGTATTGTTATATGTGAAGTGCTTTGGTAAGAACAATGTCTTGAGATGGAGATTAATTCTTTGTGTTTTTTTGTGTTTGTTGATTTCAGAAGAAACAGGTTGAAAGCAATGTTTTCTCATTGGGGTTGTCCATGGTTCCTTTGAAAGAAGAGGTTAGTTTAGTAATTTCATCTGTTAGCAACAATCTAGAAGAATTGATTGATTTTCAATGATTAGAATATGCAAAATAGATCTCTTTTGTGGTTTCTAATTGAAATGATTGGTTGTGTTTGTAGTTTAATATAAGATAAGGTTATCAATCTCTTAAGAGTTTGCATAAATTTGTAGAACTTAGGTAAACTTAAATAGTAAAACTCAACTCATAAACTCGATTCAGGAAAGTAAACATGGAAAACTGTAGAATTTGATGAACTTTTGGTATTCAATTATTCATGCATCTTTATTTAGAATTCTGTGAATGATCCAATTTGTGTTGCTATTTTCAGTCCAATACCGATTACTTAGAAGAGGAACTGAAGCGTGTGACTGCCGAAAACAAGAAATTGGCTGAAATGCTCTCTGTGGTTTGTGAGAATTACAACACTTTGAGGAACCACTTGATGGAATACATGAAGAAAAATCCTGAGAAGGAGCTTAGCCCTTCATCAAAGAAGAGGAAATCTGAGAGCAGCAACAACAATTGTGATCCGATGGCATTGGCGTCGAACAATGGGAACTCCGAGAGCAGCTCGACCGACGAAGAATCATGCAAGAAGCCAAGGGAAGAAACCATCAAGGCTAAGACCTCAAGAGTTTATGTTAGGACGGAAGCATCCGATACAAGCCTTGTAAGATTCTTTACTCTTACAGCGTTGTTTGATCTGTGTAGCCGACCTTTTTTGATAGTAGTATTATGAATGATTTTGTGCAATTGTTGATAGGGTTTGTTCTTTTTATGTATTTTTCAGATTGTGAAAGATGGATACCAATGGAGGAAATATGGACAAAAAGTAACAAGAGATAACCCTTCTCCAAGAGCATATTTCAAGTGCTCTTTTGCTCCAAGCTGTCCTGTAAAGAAGAAGGTAAATCCGACAAACGAAAGAAAAAAAATTGTCTTTAAATATCTGTCATTATAGGACCTTCATATAGAAACCGAGTCCGGGATAAGTACAGGATAGATATCTGTCCCAGCCTCGGTTCCTTGAAGTTAGTGGCTACTATCCTGATGTAAAATTTCATCACAAGCTAAGTCAGTTTTGTTGTTGCTTGGTTTACTTCAGGTGCAAAGAAGTGTTGAAGATCAATCTGTGCTGGTTGCGACTTACGAGGGTGAGCACAACCACCCCCTCCCTTCTCAGATGGAGGCAACATCCGGCTCGAACCGTTGTATGACCATAGGTTCGGTGCCTTGTTCGGCATCAATTAGCTCTTCTGCACCAACAGTTACTCTTGACTTGACAAAATCCAAGCCCAACAACAACAATGATTCCAAGATTACAACAAAACCAAAGGTTGATTCACCTGAACAAGTACCTAATGTTTTGGTGGAACAGATGGCTAGTTCATTGACCAAAGATCCAAATTTCAGAGCAGCACTTGTTGCTGCCCTTTCAGGAAGATTGATGCACAATAATTGAATTGAGAATTTGGTGAAAGTGTAGCTATTTAGCATAGTGCCAACAATTTAGACATTTTCCATAAATGGTTCATTTTTAGAAAATAGGATCTTATTATATATGTAAATACAAACATTAGAAAAATTGAGACATATTTCTCAGTTTGATCCTATAAGTGGAAATTAAGATCCACTGAGGATGTGGATTCTGCATCATGGAAAAGATCTAGGTTACTTCAAATTTGATTTTCCAAATTGAGTTATTTCCAAAGAATTTCCTTTCATACAGTTTGTAGTTCTGATGGCTTTATAATTTCTCCTTTCAATTATATATAGATGATTTAATAGGAGTGATGTAAAGCTAGGACATTTTCCAAGCTGTTCAATACAAAGATTCAGGCTCCTTGTTTGAGATTTTGCATTTTGGAATTTATCTTATACATCAATCAAGAACTGTACATTTATGCAATTTTTTTAAGTTACAAAATTGATCTAGTTTTATACTTGTTTCAATTGCTCCTATAAACATTGTACTTATTTGAATCTAGCTTAAACATTATAAGTATGTCACATTTGGAAGAAAAGGTTGATTTAGCTGTTAAGTATCTTGCCTCAAACCTAATTACTTTTGAAACATTCATTGTATTTTGTTTGCTGAGACAATTTCATTTTTGATCAAACCACCAAATTTGGTCAAGATTCCTGGGATCTCTTCTTCAATATTCTAACAGTGATTACATGACATTAGGTAGAAGTTAGAAAGTGATATACTAATAGGGGCCCACATTGTTGAGGTGCTCAATCAAAACTTTCAACTTAGTCCATTGTTTTACCATGATGACCAATGACCAGGTAGGTAATGCTGGACATTGTTGAAAGAAAGAGTACCTATGGGAATAAGATATCACAAGGTGTACCCTTGTCTTGTCCCCATCATAGGGTAAATTGAATAGTTTTCATGAATCATGAGCATATAAAATAAGATTATTTTGATCCTGATTAATCCACCAATTAAACCATCAATTTCCAAGTTGTTCTTATCAGAAATTGGACTTGACTTAATTAAAGTCTCATTACCAATCTTTTCCATTTGATTAAATAACCAAATCAACCATTACCTTGATCAATCTCACATTAGTCAGCATATAAAAATAAAAGGGTAGGCTAAGAGCAAAATATGACTATTTCAAGAATCTTTAATACAAGAGAACTTGAAGAAATTGCCAAAGGTCATTTTGCATTTTTCAAATACATCTGCATTTCGGCTAACTTCATATCTCTATGGATTTTTTGTACACTCCACAACCTACCCTGTTCCCTGACAACTACCTCATTTGACAATATGATCATTGATCAAAGTTCTAGAACTCTAATTTCAGGTGAAGCTCAACTTGTTCACGGCTAGCAATAGACCTGTCTCCGTTGATTCGTCGTTTGCTTTTTCCTTGACCTTGGAGTTGAAGGAGCTTTCTTTGCAGACTGGTTCCGAGTTTAAGGCACACTCCTTGAATCTGAAGCAACTGATTAGGTGGTCATTTGTTAGTCCAGCTACTTGCATGAATGTATAAATGACCGTCGGACCCACACTCCGGAACCCTCTCCTTACAAGTTCTTTACTTATGACTTCGGCTTTTGGAGATTTGACTGGTACTTGGCGCGGATACCTGAACTGGCTGACTATTGGCTTGTGGTTCACAAAGTTCCAAATAAATGTGTCAAAGGAACCAAACTCTTCAATTAGCTGCATTGCAATTGAAGAAGACAAAAAAATGTTAAAGACAGTGCAGAAAGCCTCAAGGTATGTAGTTATGGACCAAGAACATTTTTCTTTCTCAACCAAGTCTTCTTAATCAATTCATATGTGGGTCAGGGTCTCAGGAAGTAGGTTTCTTTCATTTTCTAAATGTTTTCTATGGCAGGTAGCAGAAAAGTTTGAAAGTTAAGTGTTAAAGGTTGATTCCCTGAAGCTAGAACCTTTTGACAATGACTAAGGAACCATTCTGTGTATAAGAAAATAAAGATGTACCATATTATAGAGTATGTACCTTACTAATCTGGCGTGCATTTTCAATTATCGATCGCAACCTGAGATCGGACAGCAATGAGCTGGCAGTGCTTCCTGGTGCAACTATCTTTTTCTCATTCAGTTTTGAGACAGAACTTGGATCAAAATCCAAAAAGACTTCACTGTGTTCAGGAATACATGAGAACAATTAATAGAATTTTTTGAGCAGTTGCTACATATGAGAATCTTCAGAATCAATGAAAAACCAAATAGTACTGGAA
>NC_029793.2:955664-958544 GCF_000816755.2 Arachis ipaensis | reverse complement strand
TATTAATAGAGAAGCGATATTTAATACGAAAACAAGTCTGTACTGTCATTTCACACTGATTTTTGTCATGGTGCAGTCTACCACCATGTCGGGTTTCTGAACATTGTACCAAATTGTTTTTTACTATAAAGTGGAGCTCGTATACAAATATGATTGAATCCAGAATACATAAAATCCGAAGAAAATTATGTCAGTACCGAAATAACTGCCTTTTGCTAAGAATGGCAGGCCATGTAAGTTCAGCCAAGGCTCCAGAGAAGCTGAGCAACTCAAACAGTTTCCTACACAAAAAACCGAATTCCAGCATTCATAGAGATTCAACACAGAAGCTGAAAATAAAAGAAAAGACTCTGCAAACACCAAAACAAACTGGCATACTTGTCATCATGAACAGGAACTCCCCACTCTTCGTCATGAAAAGCAACATAACTTGGTTCTGGCACAAATGAGAATATATCAGAAATTAAAGAAGAACAAGAAATGATAGTTACAATGTTAATGCAATAGATAACTTATAACATTTTATTTATCCTCCCCTAGGTTTAAAGGTACAGAAATTTTGACTAAAGAACAAGGCATATGACCAATGCAAAATTATGAATCTTAGAATTATTGTTTGACATAAAACACCTTAGATGCCCAGTATGAGGTAGAATGAAAGAAAATTAGTGATGCTAACTCGCTGCTATAGCACCCTGCTTTGCCAGACATCATTGCATCAAATTCACAGTGGCAATAGCAATTACCATCTCGGTGAAACAAAATAAACTGTTTTGAACACATGTTTAGAGCAATTAATCATCAATAATTTTTTTTGGGGGGATTGGGGAGGGGGGAGGAATAATTTTTTTTAGCTTATGATCCAATTTTAACTACACTAGCAGCCACTAGTTTCCTTTGCAATCAATACATATGACTTATGCTTATGCCTATCAAAGATGTGAATGTGGCATATCTGTGGAAAACAGAGCTTGATATGGTGAGTTACAACACCCCATCCCCCAAAAAAAAATTATTGTTCTCCCTTTTTGGGCATTAATGTTATCATTGTCATTTGCTCTATGTAAAAAAAACATGACATACAAAGCTGAAGCCTGAAGGTGCTTTTTGACCAATAGTTCATAATTTGAAATTGGGATGAACAAGAGAAAACGTATTAGCATTTAGTAATATTCAAACACCAGATGTTAATTAGACTTTACAAAAAGATGGAAACTATCAAAATTAAGAACATATCTCAATAGAAACAGTGTCAAGTGTCAACTACCATACTGGATTCAAGCACAAATTTCTGTCCAATTATGGCTATTCTATGGACAAATCCCCACAATATTCACATCCTAATTGAGTAGTTAACTTACAAAGCTGCTAAATAACTAGTTGGTTCACTAAACTTAAACACCGGGAAATTTCTAATAACCATTGCACTTGCTTTTCCTAAAACCACATATTTCTCACATCCCATCAACTTTAGAAGCATGTTCAGCTATTTTCTTATTTTTGTTCCATTATCTCACTCTCTAGACCCTACCAGTGAAACCATGCCATTGTATACATAATAACTCTTAAATAACAATCCAAGCATTGTAACACTAGATGGAGTCAGCTACATTATTCAAACAATACCATAACATATTAAAACCTATCCATCTTAAGTGTTTCCAAAATCAATCATATCTATTATAATCAACTATCAATTATTGAAGTAATTTTAATCTAATAACTAATCCAGACACAACCTAGGTGGGGTCAGCAACATAAATTTGACAACACCATAATGTCCTACCATTATTAACCACATTAGATAACATACTACTAATACCTATCTATCTCATCTTTATAGCTATAACCAACAACATCAATGTCACAACTTGCAAACTAACTACATTAAAACAAAATCATGATTCATGAACATGAAGCAGCAATATAAGTCAAAAGATACCTGTATTTGGTGTTACCCAAGCACATCTTTTCTTGCCCTCCAAGCTATCACATGAATCCACCTCAGCACCATTATCAGAAGCAGCAGCCACACTGCAATTGTTGACCTTCTCAACCTTCTCAGCCTTGACACTACCCTGCTTCTTCCTAGCCACCACACTGACCCGACGCGCCGCCACGGCCGCAGCCTTTCCGCTCGATGAAGCCCCGCTGTGAGTGGAGGAATCCGTCGACGAGGCATCGGATGAACAAGAGGCATTCATTGACAGGTTCTTCAGCAGTGCCTGATGGTGGCGCTCCTGCCGCTTCAGAATTGCCGGTGCCGCCGCCGGCGAAGGCTTCTTCTCCTTTGACACAGTCTCTGGCGAAGGCTTTTTCACAGGTTTCCTCCCGTCGCTGGCGGCACGAGCCTTGTTGCAGGCGGGGACGAGCACTTGCCGGAGCTCAGAGTCGCCGGCGGCAGCCACATTCATGGATCGGACTCTCGGTGGACCCGACATTACAGCTCTTCTAGAACCTTCTTCTGAAAACTCTCTCGAAGGTCAACAATGCTGAATAACGAAACACCACAGGAATAAAAATTCAAAATTTAAGGCTTTCACTCACACAATCGGAAAAAAAAAAGAAGAGTTTTTGTTGGGTTTGAAAATTTGAATTCCTAATTGAGTGGTAAGATTTCAATTCAATGCAAAACCCTAGTGTGTCTTTTTCTTTTTAGCTGCATTGCTGAAAACTGAGCTTCTTTTTTTGGGGTTTGTGATTTTCTTTTTGTTGTGTGAGTGAAAAAGGTTGAAGCTTTGGATTGTTCTGTTTATGGGGTGGGTGCTTGAGTGAGAGTGGCGGAAAATGGTGGAGAGTGTGTTTAGAGTGGTGAGAAAGTTTATGAGAAAGGGTGAGAAAGTGAAAGGAAAATTTAAAAAAAAAAAAAACACAATTTTA
>NC_029793.2:954751-955656 GCF_000816755.2 Arachis ipaensis | reverse complement strand
ACAATGTGAGTGAAAGTGAAGAAGAAGAATTGGAAAAGGGAAAGTCTAAAAAAAATGGGGTGGTAAGGTAAGTTTGGTGAAGAAAGCAACGAATCAAGGAAGAGCATATGAGAGAGAAAGGAAAAGGTTATAACTTGACCAATCATGAAGTGAAACGTATGAGAGAGAAAGTTTGGACAATAGGACACATTTTTTCTGTATATTATTTTTTTCTATATCATCATAGTATATTTTGTTATCATATCTTGGGGTGTTATTGGTTCGGTTTGGTTTGGTTTTGGACCAAAAATTAACCGAACTAATATATTCGGTTCCTACAGACACACAATCGTTCGGTTTGTTATTTTTACAACAATCGAACTGAATCGAACCGAACTAACAGCAGTTTGGTTCGGTCGATTTTTTCGGTTTTTAATTTCTAATGAACAAAATATAAATCACAATAATTAGAGGTTTAAAATAATTAATAAACTGAAATAATAAGAGTAAAATATTGAAATGGTTAGGAGTTGGAGATTTTTGTTGTTAGGTTAAAGGTTAAAATGGTTAAAATATTGAAATTGATGCATATCTTCGGTTCGGTTTGATTCGAGCCAACCGAAAACTAAACCGAACCGATCGATTTTGTTAGAAAAAAACCAAAAAAAACCAATTTTTTCGGTTTTTAAATCGGTTGTTGTAATTTTCGGTTCGGTTTGCGGTAATTTTCGGTCAGATTCGATAACTTACACCCCTAATCATATCAGCAGCAGGCTAACGACTAATTCGTCGTTTTCATTTAAGAGTTTGTGATTAATTTGTCGTTTTCATTTAAGAGTTTGTTGTTGATGAATATATTATTACATTTATAAGACAAAATTTAAATTTTTATCACTTATTTAAATAAACGAGTGAACTAACTATTC
>NC_029793.2:944954-954695 GCF_000816755.2 Arachis ipaensis | reverse complement strand
TAAAAAAAAAAAAAAAAAAAACAAAAAAAAAAACAAAAAAAAAACTGATAACTCATACTAATAAACCGCAACTAGAATGTAGAAAAAATGGGACCCACTTATCCAACGCTTTTCCACACATTCAAACATTTCATCACCCTCCCTTTGCTACTACTACTAAACAAAAAGAAAGGAAGCAACTTTGTAACAAATTTCAATGGCTGCAATGTATAATTTAGTGTCAAATCCAAAATCCTTATCATCATTCCTCACAAACCCACCTTCCATTCCATGCACTAACCTCACTCATGTCTCATTTGACCAATCCCAATATTGTTCTTCATACTCATCCATCACTAGAACAAGGCCAACAAGATCATCATCATCATTGTTTCAGAGCAATGCCAAGAAGAAGAAGAATCCATGGTTAGACCCTTTTGATGATGGTGAGGATCCTGACATGGAGTATGGATCATTGTTTGCTGATGGGAAGCAAGAGGAGGATCCAAGGCCCCCAGATGACCCTGACAACCCTTATGGATTCTTGAAGTTCCCAGCTGGTTATGCTGTTGAGATTGCTTCTTTGGGTCTCAAAGTCAGAGGTGATGTTAGGAGGTGCTGCTGTGTTATCTCTGGTGGTGTTTATGAGAACCTCTTGTTTTTCCCAACTATTCAGTTGCTCAAGGATAGGTACACTTCATCATCATGAATCTAAAATTGTGTTTGATATGTCTTTTAGAATAGAGAATGCAAACTTGCCCAATTTTTCATTTCTTTCTCTGTTATTTTTAGACTCTTTATTTTGTTTTTAATTATGAGATAGTAGTTTTAAGATAATAGGTAGTTTTTGATAAGTGTTTTAAGATAAAATAGATAGTGACATTGAAAAAATAGTAAGTAGACCTAGGCTAATAAGTTTAACACAAAAATTGTACGAAATTTTGTTTTAAAATTTTCTAGATCGATCACTGTACAGATACCCTGGAGTTCAGATTGATGTGTTGGCATCAGAGAGGGGGAAGCAGACATATGAAATGAATAAGAATGTGAGGTGGGCAAATGCTTATGATCCTGATGATGAATGGCCTGAGCCTGCAGAGTATACTGATATGCTTGGAGTTCTTAGGGTACATTTTTTCATTTTTACTTCTAAATAATTTTATTCTGTGTTAACTAGTGATGAATTGTTTGCATTATATATATTGTGATTGCAGAATAGATTCTATGACATGGTTTTGAGCACAAAATTAGCAGGGCTTGGGCATGCAGCATTCTTGTTTATGACAACAGCAAGAGATAAATTAAGCTATGTGTACCCAAATGTGAATGCTGCTGGGGCAGGATTGCTTTTAACTGAAACATTCACTCCAGAAACTTTGAATCTCTCAGATGGAGGATATTATATGTGAGTTTTATAGCTTCATAACAGGAAGATTTACTAAATCATATCAGGTAGGTTTTTCATGCCATTGGTTAGGAGCATGTGTTAAATTACTATGGAGGTCCTATACTTTATTCAATTTTTAATTAGGCTTAAAAATTTGCAGTTAATTATCTATATTAGGATACAAATTTGTAACCTGGTCTGTGTTGATTAAACATTTTTAACAAAGTATTTGATTATATAAGTTTTTTCAATCAAATTCCTAATATAAATTTATTTTCAAACAAATTTAGATCATAAAAGCTTCACTGAAAATTAAGTGAAAATATAATTTTTAAGGTAACTAAACCTTAAGATAAGTGAATCAAAACACATACTAACTGAGATTTTTTTTGTTGCTATGAGTTTGATTGAGTAGGTATGAACAAATGAATGATTGGTTGGGAAGGCCATTCAGAAGTGTTCCAAGGACCCCAGTGCCACCCCTAAGGGTATCACTGTCAAAGAAGGTGAAGGAGGCTGTGGAGACTAAATACACAAATGCAGGTGCTCAAAAAGGGAAATATATTGTCATTCATGGCATTCAATCAGATTCTAAGGCCAACATGCAATCTAGGGGTGATCATGATAGCTTGCTTCCCATTCAAGTTTGGGCTGATATTGCATATGAGATAAGGTACAAACTTTTCATAGTAGCAAGGATTTTAATTTAACTCTTAAAATCGGTTGATATTATGATTTTAAATGAGTTAACTAATTTTAAAATTTTGTTATTAGATCGGACAATTTTGCATTGTTGAAAACTCAGTTGCAGTGAACTTCATGTGAAGTTGATAGCTGAAAATCGTTAAATAATTTGACAGGTTTGACTACATTGTCATTTAACGGCTCTCAGCTATTAACTTCACATGAAGTTAACTGCATCTGAGTTTTCACCTTTTGCATTTTAAATATTGTTATGATCGAGTCACGAAAAAGAATGTTGTTATAAATTTTATATTTTACGTGTTTAATTTGTCGTAAAATCTCGATTTTCTTTATCTTTATCTTGTCCATTTTTATTAATCAATCATGAAAAGTATAGAGTAATTATCTAAGGGTGTGTTTCAAGTTCAACATATGATCAAGAGTTTCTTGAGTCAATATTGTTTACATTTTTCATTTTGAAAAAAAAAAAAAAACTATTACCAAAATACACTAATTGTTAATTATTGCTTCAAGCATAGAAGACTTGTGACAGCAAGTTAAAGATGTCGACTCAAAAGCATTTTTAATGTGATGTAAGAGTTTGTCTTGTTCAATAATTTTAAGCTTTCGGCCTTTTCATTTTACTAAACAAGTAAAAAAGGCATCATGCTTAACTTTGGTAATTATGTTTACTATACATGTTCTGTTGAAACATCCCCTCAGGATTATTACCATTATTATGAATGTTACCGAAATGTTTTTAATGTTTGAGGAACAGGGAATTTACTCCAGTTTTTGTGATTCCACATGAGAAAGAAAGGGAAAATGTGGAGGAAGTTGTTGGAGAAGATGCTTCCATAGTCTTCATCACCACCCCTGGACAGGTACTCAACTATACTCTTCTTTTGTAAGAACTAAGAAGTAAAATTAGATAGTTTATTTAAATTGTAAATAAGATGAATGAATTAATTATTAAAATAAATAAGACCTTTGATAGAGAGCAATAGGCTTTTGAACACACAGTAAGGCATTTACTATAGTTTTAGATAGAAAATAAAATAATGAATAAATTAATTGATAGAAATTGTTTTAAAACCTTTTCATTATACAACAATGATAGCATTTCATTCTCTTGTATGTATGCATCAGTTGGCTGCTCTTATCAATGACTCAGCTGGAGTGATAGCTACAAATACAGCAGCCATTCAACTTGCAAATGCAAGAGACAAACCAAGGTAATTTATTAATCAAATTAATGATCAGTGTCCCTTAGGTAGCATTTGGTGGAGAGACAGAGACAAAAAGACTGAGACACAGAGACTAAGAGACAGAGATTGAAATAAATCTTAGTATTCTGTTTGGTACAAAGTGGGAGACAGAAATTGAAACAAGAATGAAATTCTAATTTAATTTGTACAAAGGGTTAAATTGAAATTAATTAATTGAAATAAAAGTATTTTAGGTATAAAATATTATCAAAATTTCAGTCTCCATCTCTAAAAATTTTAATCCCCTGTGTCCCCACTTTTTGGAGGCACTGAAATACTGAAATTTTGGGGACAGAGACAGAAATTTTAGTACCAGTCTCTAAACTAACAAACATGATACTGAGTCTCAGTCTCCCAGTCTTTGTCTCAGTATCTCAAAACAAATGCTACCTTAACTCCTTAAGGGGCCATTTATTTAGAATTTGATGACCACATAAAATGCTTATTTCAAAAACCAATCAAAAGGTGTGGATTCTCTAGTATGAGTTTTTAACATAGATCTACCATAATTAAAGAGGTGAGATCCAAATAAATGACAATAAATATATAAAGATTAAGTGATTCACATGCCAGGATTTATTCCCATCAAACAACACATGCATTCCAATTCCTAAGTTGAAATTGTTCCTCTTATGATGCAGTATTGCATTGTTTTGTTCTGAAGAGAAGGGAAAAAAGTTTGTGCCTGATGCAGAAGAGAAGAAATGTACTATAATATCATCAAAGACAGGGAAGTTGATTGATATTGATGTTGAGGCTGTATCAAATGCAATGCAAACTTTCAATGTCTCTCTAGCCTTAGTGTAGTGGATGAGGGAAAAGAAGGAAGGATTCTGCACTTCCTGTTAAGTGATTGTATCAAATGTTGTCGTTTAACTTTGAAATTAATAGGAAAGACATATTTCTCTCTAGAAATTCATGGTTCACTTAGTGTTCTTATGATAAAGCAGGAAATATGAATACCATAGGATAGAAAAAACTTTGAAAAGCACCAGAATAAATCCTAAATTATCTATAATGAATGCTGAATCATGTTATGGAAACAATGTCAAAGTCACCAGCGAATGAAAGGATTGTTTGCATTTCATGAGAAATAGTTTGAAGGAATCAGAAACATAACCCTTAATCCTCAATGAAGAATTATAAACTACCAAAATAGTAATGTCATTCTAGAGAAGAGGAATGAAACAGCAAGATGCAAAGAAATTGGCACATTGGATGCTGCGAGTTCCTCCAATTCTTTCTAACCCGAAAAAAATGCGGCTTAGCACACAAGGCTCCCACTTGATATGGCTGGGGAAGGTAAATCTACACAGTCTTATTCCCACATTGTTAAGCTACATTAATGAATTGGCTTGGCACGAGTAGACAGGTCTTCTTTTGATTCCACAATAATCATAAACAAATATCCTAAAACCCACAGGAGAATGTATTGTAAAGGAACCCAAGAGAGACATGCAACAAGACTCATAATGGCGCCAACATATTGAGGATCCTTGATGACCCCAAATGGAAATTCCGTTACCCATGGAATGCTTTTTCCGAAGCGTACGCCATAGTATGTGCCAGCCTCACCAAGTAACTGATAAACCCTGTCCATTTCACATTTCATCAATTTTAATTTACTATTATGCATCAACAAAGTTTGAAGGAAAAAAAATAGACAAATCATTGTATTGTATCAAACTTGAACATCTATTCCATAATCACAAACAATCATAATGCTTAGTGTCTTTATACTCTGCCTATTTCAGTTTTTGTAGACATGTGCACTAATAGCAGTTTAAATGATATCTCCTATCATATCTCCCTTCCCCCATCAGGCAGTGCTACGGTGTGAGTTGTGTTATTTGTACAAGAAAATGAGTATAAAAAACATTTCTCATAATAAAAATCTACCGAGTTACCCCAAGGTGTGCAGCATTTGTCACTAGCCAATCATTTGTTATCTGTTGGACCATTTCCAAATGATTCCCTTCCAAGTCATAATCAGTAAGCTCACATCTTTATCTCATTCCACCAAAAACAGTAAAAGAAAGACAAACCAACCGTAGCAACGTGGGAGAGATTACCAAAATCTTAAAAAGTATCATCAATCAACCCATCATCAAGTACTTTTCTTATCTCCTAAACAATACACTTAACAGCCATTTCCAAACCATAACATCATACCTCAATCTCCAAATAATCAATAGGCCTCAATCATTAACAACACACTTATACAAGTAGTAATGCTAATTATTCCTCAAGCAAAAAATAAGCAATACCATTTCTCTAAGTCTCTCTCTTTCTATAATATCCACCACCTCTAGCTTACCAATATCATTGCTCTCCTTTATGTAAATCAGCAATGCTAAACCTTTGACATTAAATCATGATCTTAACTGATTAAAGTATAACTATAAGATCCACATAGCACTTTCTTTGTGTATAGTAAAAGTTACTTCCATTTCTAAAAAATCCATAACATACCAAAGTAAAAAAAGGAGCCAAATTTACAAAACCCCATTATTAGATCAAGCAAACCCAGAAAAGAATCAATGAAAAACAGTTCACATATGCATATATATACAAATATATGGATATAGAAAGAAGAATACCTGAAGTTGAGGAATTGGCCAAAGGCAAAGAGGGGCCAGAAGTAGAAAGGAGGAGGCCAATGGAGAGTGGAAACAGAGAAGAGAGAGATGAATTGAATGAGCTTCAAGAAGTGAGCAACGAGAGCCATGACCTTAGAAGGGTCACGGTCTTTGCCACAGAGGTCAACCCATGACTGGGGCCAGTTCCATAGCCACCAGTAGAATGGGAATGGTGACAACACTCCAACAGCCGCAAAAATCCCCATCACTCTCACTCACACAATTTCACAAACACTTAGTGTGCGTCTTTCTTTGGGGATCCAAAGCAGATTCCTTTTCTTCTTTTTTTTTTTTGTTTTTGTTTTTCTATTGTTTTTACCTTTACCTTCTCTCTGCTTTTCCTGCAAAATCTATCACTCAGATCTTCTTCCTTTTTTCATCTGAAAATAAAGAAAAAATAACTAAAAAAAGGGAATGGATCCTAAAAAGTTGGAATTATGAAAATAAAAGGGAAGGTGATAATGTATGTATCTTTTGTTATTGGATTGTGCATTTTGCTATCTGGCCCAATCCTAAGTCCAGATTTGTTGGATTCTATTTTGAGACCCTTTTTTTTTCTTCTTATTTTTTTCTATTATTATTTACCTCAGACCAAAATAAAAAGGGGAAGAAGCCTTTTTTTACAAAATTTATTTCAAGGTCATCATATTATTTTTCACTTACCAAAATTTACTGATATGATAATTTAGCCACACATGGAGTGGCAGATGATTTTTTTTTTTTTCAAACTCGGAAGTGAGATTCGAACTCGTAACTTTTAGACGAGTATGAAAAAATTATGCCATTTGAACTATAGCTCGTTAGCGGAGTGACAGATAATTAGATGCTCCTTTTCCTTAATAATGTATTAAAATTATTATCTTTAGTTCAGAATTTAATGTGAACAAATTGTTTTTACATTGAAATTTAATAAAATATTGTCATTCATTTTGTATATATCATACATTTTATAAGATCTAGAATACAAGATGTGATATCTATATTCGTTACAAGTTATGTATGTACAAAAGAATTTGTTTAGTAGTTTTTTATAAAAGTGATTTGATAAAAAAACATCGATTTTTACCTTTTTTTTCCTGAATCAAAATTTTAAAAATTGCAATCAATGTTAGATGAGTTAATATTCAATTTTATTCTTGAATTTGTACGTGAATATCAATTTAGTTCCTAAAATTTCAATTATTTTTTTTAGTCTCCAAATTTTGAAAACGTGACTCACATTAGTCTTTAGACAATTTTCAGCACCAAAACATTAATAAAATACTGACATGGATAACAAAATGCCACACTAAAATTTGTAAAACAATGTCGTTTTAATTTTGGCACTGAAATAGTCCAAAAACGACGTTGAATTCCTTGCTTTGGAAGGAAAATTTTTAATAAATACCACTTACAATAGTTTTTTTTGAGCTATTTGAGTGGCAAAACAAAAACAACATCATTTTCTATAGTCCAATATGGCATCTGGCTGCTTATGTCGGCTTTCTGTTAACTTTTGTGCGTAAAAAATTATTTCGGAGACTAACATGAGTCACATTCGCAAAGTTTAAAGACTAAATAGAGATAATTAAAACTTTATGATTAAATTAAGACTCGCGTGCAGATGGTAAAATTTAAAGATAATTACAAAATCAATTCTACCCTCTTAAAATTGATTTAATTTCGATTGTTACTTTATACTATTAACTTGTTTCTAAATACAAACAATATGCATTTTTTTAATGATTTAATTATTCTGTTGGTCTCTATAGTTTCGTGAAATTTTCAATTAGGTCTTTATATTTTTTTTTAAATTGGGTCTTTGCACCAAATTTTTTTTTCAATTAGGTCTCTCTTGATAGTAATTGACTTAATTATATAGGGACCCAACTAAAAAAAAAATTGGTGCAAGGACTTAAATAAAAGGGAAAAAAAAAGTGTAGAAACTCAATTGAAAAAAAATTGGTGTAAGGACCCAATTAAAAAAAAAAATGACTAAATTAAAAATTTTATGAAACTATAGAGACTAACAGAATAATTAAACATTTTCTAAATACAATCCATCAACTATCTTTCCTCATCTTCACGGACCACGGCTTCCAATTTTTTCTTCATTGAATTCCCAAAGGTAACATATGTTTAGTAGTTCTTAATAAAAAAATTTTCATAGAAAGTACTCAATTTTTACCTTTTCTTGAATCAATTCTAAACAGTGAAATCAAATTTTAAGTAATGAAATTCAAACCTAACAACACATAAGCTTTTTTAGGTTTTAAATTCTCAGGTGGTGTTGTTGGGTTTGTTTTTATTTTATTTTATTTTATAAAACATGCATGGCTCCACATGAGCCATAATGGACCATATTAGTGACCTAATTTGCATATATCAACTTCTATATCTATATTTTATGTATGGTTATCAAGATTTTGCAATAAAATTGTACGAAACTTGGTACTAACTTTTTTCAGAAATACAATGTGTGTCTTATCAATAGTTTGTTTAAGTAAGTGTTTGGATTTGAATATTGCCTTGTGAATACAGTAATTTATTAATTAGCGACAAATTTTTAAATTTATCAAAATTCAAATTCGCAATAAACTAGTCATTTATCTAGGGCTGCACATGGATTGGATAATATCCGCATATCTGCGGTAATTATCCGCATCCGATCTGAATTTTGTGGATATTATCTGATTCGCAGAGCCATCGGATCAGATCCGATCCAATCCGCACTATGGTAGGATCGGATTGTGGATTTGGTAGTGATATCCGCAAATTCGCATATCCGCACATCACATATAAATAGCATAGTTTAACAAAATAAACCCTAATGTGATATGAATTTTAGTGTGTTGTTTTATGAATTTTATGATATCTTGTTTTTTATTTTTTATGTTGCACTTCGACTTAGAATAATTAAACTTAAATCTTGTGTTATTATTTTTTTTGTTATTCAAGAGAACTTTTATTGATAATATTTTAGAATTAAATATGTTTAAACAGGTGAAAAATAATTTTTTTTTGTAAAAACAGCCAAATGGAATTTGGAAACATTTTTTTTTTTTAATTATGCGGATATACCCGATATCCGATCCGATCCGATCCACAAATGTGCGGATCGGATCCGGCACTAAAAAGTGCAGATATCATATCCGATCCGATCTGATGGAAATTGTGCTGATCGGATCGAATTTTCGGTCATATCCGATTCGATCCGGATCCGGCCTGAAAAATTATGGATATCGTATCCGATCTGATCCGATGAGTACAGTGCGGATCGGATAGAATTTTAGGCTATATCCGATCCGATCTAATCCGTGTACAGCCGTACATTTACCTATTAAATTAGAGGATATCGTGAAAAAAAAAAATGATGTAGTCTCATAGAATGGTCTAGATATTTAAGTTAGTATAATTTGTCATCAAACCTACTAATTGATGTGATAATAGAACAACAAATTAAAATGTTGTTACATTAATTATGCATTTCAGTTAAACTCTTAAGTTAGCTAAAATGGAAAACTTAAGTTAGCTAGCATCCAATACATGTACATTTACTCGAATCAACTTTTCTTTTAATGTGTCATTTCATGTTTGTGGGATAAAGAGTAATTAGAGTATTGATTTAGTGATAGCTTGCTTTATCATATAATTATTAATTAAAGGCACCCTTTTTATTTTCTTACAATAATCCAAACAAAACATATTATTTTAAATTTACTTTTTACAAAACTATTACATAAACTAATTTCTATATAATCAATTATATTTTTAAAAATAAACATATATAGAAATATAATAATTA
>NC_029793.2:940196-944770 GCF_000816755.2 Arachis ipaensis | reverse complement strand
AAGATTAGACATATCGATATATTTTTTTGTGATTGGAAAATAACAACAGAACAAACAAAAAACAAAAAACAAAAAACTGCTTAAGAAGTAAGGCATGTAGTCTCGCTAAGTGTTACTCTCAAATTTCTTCCAATGCAACATGAGCTCCACTTGGTGAGTATGAGTTCTCATTGCCGTCTTTGTCATGATGATGTCTGCCATTTTGTTTGTATCTCTCAAGATCAATCGAAAGTCAACACGCCATTTTTAAGATAAGATGTCCCCGATTTTCGGCACTAATGGATCAACAAAATCAGAGTTATCTTGAAAATTATTGACAAGAGTAAAAGTATCCAAATAATCTGTTTCACAAATAACATCTTTTTATCCTATGTCACAGGCTAGAAGATATCCTTTCCAAATAACAAACAACTCTCCTTGTAGAATATTATAACTCTCAATTGTTTTCAAACAGTCTCATTGCCAACTTCTATTCCAATCTCTGTTAACACAGGCATAACCAACGTGACCAGCAATACCAGGATAACTTGTATCGCAATTAACCTTAAAAATACCCATCGAAGAGGGAATCTATAAGCTATTAATGGTAGAGGCATAGAAACTCGTTGCAACTCAAAAACATTCTAAAACTCATTTTCCAAGGACAAAACCATATTAGTCACCTTATTTAGAGGCCAAGGCTTGTGTAGATAAAAGATCTCATTATTCCTAGAACGCCAAATCCACCATAAAACCAGAAAAGAATCTAGAAGGGCGCTCTTTACTATGAAACAAGAACCATTTCATCAAATCCAGAGGTTGATCAGAAATCTTCAAAGTCTGCTAAACTAGTTGAGCTTTCGAACAATCCCGAATACAATGAACAATCAATTCCTGACCAGAAAAATATTGTGGACAGCTATTCGTCAGTGAGATGTCTCTTCTGAAACGAAAAGTAGCAGTGGGTAGAGCCTCCTTAAAACAAAGTCAAACCAAGAATTTATGTTTTATCGAAATAAGCTAACGCCAAAGCCAAAACCAATTCCCCTGATCCTCCCAACTAAATTTCTTCTTACTAAGTCACAAGTAACCACTACGAGAGTCATAAACTTTTGACGTCGCATCAAACAAAAACCATCATACTACTAAACTTGCTTGCACATCCGGATTATAGGAAAGAATGTTGCCTTGCAAAAACTGGTTTAGAGGAGAATAGATATTCTGAAGGTGCCTGTCCAGATAACTAAAGATCCAAGATTTGAATATCCAAATTAGAAATGTGAACATAATCCATCTTATGACAAAGTTGCATATCTTTTCTCCAATTAGAAAACCAAAAGTTCTGGTTTAGATCCCCAATACATCAAACAAAGTCATCCTTCAAGAGATCCTAAGTTTTACGTATACTCTTCTAAACATAAGAGTCCGTGTTTCGAGACCGAATGAAATAGTCTCCGAAAGAGGAATGGTATTTTTCTGCCAACAATTGAATCCATAACTTGTTTGGATGATAAAAAAATTGCCAAACTAACTTTTCAAAAAGAGCAACATTAGCGCAAAACAGATCTCAAATCCCCAAACCACCAAACTTCTTAGGAGTGGCCAACACCTTCCAACTAATCAGATTCATGCCTCTACTATCAACTTGGCATTTCCAGAGAAATCTCCACATTATAGATTCTATCTTATTGGATATCCCTTTAGAGAACAAAGATACTTGCATGCGATAAAAAGGAATCACAACTATTACTGAATTGATCAAACATAGTCTTCCCGCCTTGTTAAGAAATTTTCTTTTTCAGTTGGCCAGCCTCTTCTGAATCTTGTCCAGAACATCATTCAACGCTGTTTACGTCACTTGAGAGTGATTAAAGGTAACTCTTATACATATCAATATATAATACTATTTAAATGTGTCTAAATATATTCAAAAAAGTATTTTTATTTTTTATCAGAACACGATTAAACAAAAAAAATACATATTAAATAAATAAATATCAATAATCAATATATAAATACAATAACTCAACAAAATGTTGGTAATTCATAAATCATGCTACATGGACCAGCTTTCTATGGCCATAAACTTTCTCGTGCCTTACACGAAAAAGGAACCTAAAAAGCCTTGAAAAAGCAATTTAATTTCATGCGTTTTACATATGTATATGTGAGTGTGACCATGCGAATGAAATTGAAATTGATTCTCATTATTATTTCATATAGATGCATGCCTAAGCTATGCCTAACCCTAAATTAAATTGAAATTGCTGAGAGGTAGTAGGCACCAGCCACACGCTTTTTCCAGAACTATGTTAATGTTTATTAATATGATTTTGCATTGGGAGATCGCATAAAATAATTAGGTTAACAAAGAATCGAATCGAAGACGATAAAGATAACTCACTTTAATTTAATTTAATTATTGAAGTAAGACTAAAGAAAACATACAGCTCTATATATTAATGAAAATGATAATTTAAAGACT
The DNA here is from genome assembly GCF_000816755.2 of Arachis ipaensis. Lineage (NCBI taxonomy): Eukaryota > Viridiplantae > Streptophyta > Magnoliopsida > Fabales > Fabaceae > Arachis > Arachis ipaensis. The sequence goes on along the minus strand of NC_029793.2, from coordinate 942,306 downwards.
AAATTTCTATTTTTGGTCCTTGAAATTCACGCAATTATCTATTTTGGCTCTTGAAATTCAAAATTATCTATACTGGTCCTCTAGATTCAAATCTCGGCATCAATGTGGTCCCTCGAATCTTTTCGGCGATAACTAGACAAACGGAATGTTGAGATGGCATCCTCCCTGCTACGCTGGATGATGAGTAATCGACGTCGTTTACCCTTGGCATCCAAACAAGTCAGAAATGTCGTCGCTTTGTATACGAAGGTAGAAGAAACAATGAAGACCCAAAATAAAGTATTCTTCTTCTCCTCTACCTCCACTATTCTTCATTTTTGACTTGTTTGGGCACTAAAAGTAAACGACATCGTTTACTCATCATCCAATGTAGTAGGAAGGGTGCTATATCAGCACTTCGTTTGCCTAGTCATCATCGAAAAGAATCGAGGGACACTATATTGGTGCCTGGATCTGAATTTGGAGGACTAATATAGGTAATTTTGAATTTTAGGGATCAAATTGAATAATTGCGTGAATCTCAAAAACCAAAATGAGTATTTAGTCTAATTTAAACAAAGAACTTTTTTTCAATTAGATATGTGAATTTTCAAAATTCAGTGTCATAAAAATATTTAATTCAAAAAAATTCTAAATAGTTATATATTTAACGCTCAAAACCATGATATGATCTACATGAAAATTAAATTATTCGTTTATAATCTCCATACTTGAGCACTACACGAGAACATTCAAAGATGGTGAGCGATGATAATATAAAATTGATAGAATCCAAAGTTCTTGAATGAATACATGAATGATATGGTGGTTAATTATATGTATTAGGGTTCCCATATGGATAATTATTGTTGCTGAAGCTTCCTGAAGCTGACATCACTTCATCATTAATTATTAATAATTATCATTAGTCTATCTTAAGCTAATATAGCTACCCTAATACCCTCTTTCTGTTTGTTCTCTTTAAGCATGCTCATGAGTTAATCATACAGATAATCTCATATATACATTATTTTCATTTAAATAAATAAAAAATATAAATGTGATCGAGTCATAACAATATATATACTTTATTTTGATAACATGCACCGAGACAAATATAAAGTTATATTTTTGTTAAATATTGACATTGAGAGTGTTTTGCTGATTTGTGGAGCAGCCTTTCAACACACAGAGAGCGTGATGAAGCAGGGTCGTCAGCGATGCAGTAGAGCCCGACCAACACGCGGAGGACGTGATGCAGCAAGGATGTAGCGACGTGGCAGCGCCCTGCCAATACGCGGGGAGCATGATGCTTCAGGAATCCCACCAACTTTTGCAGAGATTGGTGCGCGTTTTCGAGGAGCAATAGATGTCCGGTCAACAAGGGGTAAGTGTGTTGAAGACGGTCTGCATGCAGGGGACAACTCCTTTCTCCGGAAATCAGCGACAGACCGAAGCTCTTTAAATAAAGATCTTCCTCCTCCAAAATGATATATGATCGAGTGAGTTTGAGAGAGAAGGTGAAGTGAAGAAGAAGAAAAAGAGAGTTAGGTTAGTAGTGTTAGTGTAGCCTATTTAAAAAAAAAGAGTGATTATACAGAAAAAAATATTAGTTTCTATTAGTAAAAAATGGTACGTAATTATACTGCATCCGAAAAATATATTATCAATTATTCATTTATTTGGATCATCCACTTTATGTAAGTTGATAAATTTTAGGGTAAAGTATACTTTTTGTCCCTGAAGTTTGGCAAAATTTTCAAAAATACCCCTAAGTTTTATTTTGTTTCAATTTTGTCATAAAAGTTTTCGATTTGTATCAAATATACCCTCGACGACTAAATTTTCAAAAAATTTAAGACCAATCTAACAATAATGCGTGAAAATTATGCTTGATTTGCTTGTGTTAAGGGTTATTCTTATGAAATTGTTGTTGAATCGGTCTTAAATTTTTGAAAAATTAGCCGTCAGGGGTATATTTGATGCAAATTGAAAACTTATGGGACAAAATAAAACTTAGGGATATTTTTAAAACTTTTGTCAAACTTCAAGGACAAAAAGTATATTTTACCCTAAATTTTATTTTTTTATATATTTAAATTTTTTAAATTTTTGTTAAGTATCATATGAA
>NC_029793.2:936266-940176 GCF_000816755.2 Arachis ipaensis | reverse complement strand
ATTTTTGAATAAAATTTTTATTTGTTTAGTATAATTATATTTTATTTTATATAAATGTGAATATATAATTTTTTTAACTTTTTTTGTTATAATGAAATTATTTTTCTGTACATTTAATAAATAATTTAAATATTAATAAATAAATATTATAATAAATAAATATTGCAATCAGAAGTGTACCTATGTATTTTTCGTAAAGGTGTGTGCCGTCAACTTGAATTAGAGACTTGCAATGCTTGAACGCCTTAATGCATGGATTGAAACTTCAAAATATACGATGATTCTGACATCGTCCGCTTCCTCACTCCCGTTGTACAGAGGTCGTATTTCTATTTGGACAATTGAGTCCGGCATCTTCTGAACCATGACCAAGAGCCACCATGGCAAAGCTTGGTAAAGATCCTCCCAACCACCGAAAACTTTGGCTATGGACTTCTACTTTGCCAACCAAGCCTTTCAGTATGACTGATGGTATATATGAACCTTGACTGGACTTTCACAATTATAGATTTGACCTTGATGGACGGGTCGGTCTCAACCAATGGCCTTATAGCCTCAACAACTGTGTCCGAGTCCAACTTGGAATGATCCTGTGAAATCGTTCCAATGGTGCACGTGTGCCTACTGTTGTATCTCCGTATCTCCCAACAACCTTTTTTCTATATCAAGCTAGCTCGGATAAGCCAGTCGCACCCACACCCATACGTCTTGCATTTTGCATAGAACGTCTGTGACTCAAACTCATAAATATTGTAGTCGACTCCTCTAGAGATAGTGTAACTTCTGATTGCTGCGACGATAGACTTTCTAGAACTATATTCCATTATGATCCTAAATTCTCCGTCCTCAGGATCGGCAACACCTACAGAAAATAGAAATCGTTACTGATTGATCCATCCAAAATATAAATGAATACAAACATATTATTCACTCATCACGTACCTATATTTGCATATTCAGAAAATTTCAGTGCATGCATGGCGTCAAGATCCAAGATACGCATAAAAGGTGGAATGCTATCGGTTGATTTACCGCTGGAGGAACCACTACATTCTCCGCTGCTGCCTCACCTCCCACAGCACCATTCTCGTCTTCGTCGTCGGCTTCATAAGTAACTTCGAAGACCTTTTCGTTATCACTGTTCATTCCTTCACACACTTCAACTCTATCATCCTCTATATCTGAATCATGTTGAATCCTATCTTCTTCTACATTTTTAAACTCAACATAAAACTCAATCTTTGGCTGTCGCACTTGAGTCTGCTAGTGAATATGGAACATATTTTGCATACTTGCTTCATCAATGATCGGGATAATATCAAACTGTATTAGACCACCAAAAACTATAACGAGATTCTGATATAAAATATTGCTCACTCTCCTGAACATATCGTTCTCCATGCTTTGATAGAGACCATTTTGAAGCTCAATGAACGTCATGGTAAATGGAACCACAAACGAAAACGAATTCTCACACACAAAACTCACTCCCTCATGAGTATTCCGTATAATCTTACTGTTGTGATACACCACCAAATTAGCGATACCCTCCATTACACTAGCAACACACTCAAACAACTCTCTTCTTCACAATGAAATGGTACCAAGCTTTGTCTTATATAGGAGAAGCACTCAACACGCTCTCCACGTGTTTCTTCACCAACCAACTAGACTGAGATACGTGGCAACACACCCCCATGTACTGACTCAGCACGCCCTCCACGTATTGCTTCACCAACCAACCAGACTGAGACACGTGGCAACACGCCCACACGTGCTGACTCAACATGCTCCCCACATGTTGCATCATCAAGCAAGCAGACCGAGACACGTGGCAACACGTCTCCCACGTGCTGCGGCAGCACACCCCACGTGTTAGAAACATTCCCCTGCGTGTTGAAGCTTCTCTCTAACACGTTCACCAATTTATAAATACACTAATTGCACCCATTTTTAACTAAAACACTAATAATATTTTTATTTTATAAAAAATTAGCCTTATATTATTATAGATTGATAATTAAATTGCATATTTTAGATTTTTTTTTTTGTGTGAAATATACATATTATGTCTGAATTATTTTTATGTAACAAAAAAATAATTAAAAAAATTTGTTTGAAATTCTATATCTATATATTCAATTTTTTGGATCCGTCTAGACTTTTATAATCAATAATAGTGCCAAAAAATATTGTCCAACTATATTTTTTATGGTCGCTTATTAATTGTTATAAAAAGTATTTAGTATTTTTAGAGCAGAAAGCCAATGCTTTTTGTTATTTTGTACATACAATGGAACCAATAATAGAGACTTCTCTTTCATAATACCTTGAGATGTGTTTGCTTTACTAGCATTTTTTATTTGTTGTTGCTTTGCTCTATGCATGCCCACATAAAATTTGTTAAGACTTTTTATTATTAAATTAAACAGGGATTTAATTAGACTTATTATTGTGGGGAGAATAGAATACTTTATTTTATATATCTATGGTCAGTATAATGATTAGGGATAAGTAGTATTATTTATGTCTTGTGATATCTTTTTGGGTGTTGGACCACCTTGTTCATGTGATGCCAAAGCCCAAAAATAAAAGAAAGCTATATAAATGGTATAAATAATTTCATGTGATCCCAACGCAAGTTGGCACAGATGGATGAGGTTTTGTGTCTCTTAACTATCTCTTTCGGGTTCGATACTCATCGGAGAATGAGAATGGAGCTTGCTTGTTTGGGAGGGTCGCCCACTTTGTCTTTGCAGTACTCGAGGGATTAGTTATTAGACTTCCGACCTGATGGATACCCTGGTGCAAACCAAAATTTTTTTTTTTCATATGATAGATGTTATCACCAAAAAATAAAAAAAAAATATAAATAAAAAATTAATGTGTTACACTAATGTGATGACAAGGACATTTTAGATGCATAGCTATCTCTAATTTGGAATGTTGCTTTTGAGTGTAAATGGCACATTCTTTGAACATGCATCCCTCTTGCAATCAAATTAAAGTCCTTTGTTTTAATTTATTAATTAATATCAAAGATCATATAGCTTACTAATAACAAGAATCTTACCAATCCATAGATTTGGATTAATCTTCTTTTTTTTTTGGAAAAAACAATTGTGGAATAAACATATAATTTTTTTATGGATGAAAATTGTACAAAACCCATATATATTATACATATATAATTAGCTAACGAAACGTTTAAATTAAGTTAATAAATAAAAATACATAAAATAATTATAAATATAATGATATAATTTAATAAGTTTAATTTTAAATGTATTAGTAATGTAAATTTTTTAATTTATATTACGATTCAACTAATGTTATATACTTGTGGTGATTGTGAATTCCAACGATATTATGTATATACTAGTAGTTTTCAAAGCTTGTTACATAATTATAAATTTCTGTCTTCATAGGGTTGAAAAAATAATAGGAAAACGCAAAGGAAATAAAAAAAGATCGAATATTTGTATGATAAGAATATTTGGTATTTTATTTTTACTTTGGTAACACCCTATATATATAAGTTTCTAATTAAGGTCAGTCCCTAATCTTTAAGAAACTAAAAAAAACGTATATAAATAATGGAATTTTATAATGCAAAGTTAGTTATTTCAAGGGAATTTGCATAAATTCCTATTCATTCCCCCCTAATTACGCGTTACCGACCATATTAATATTTTTCTACATTCTTATATTCATCAAAAACTAATATATAAGGCATGAATGGTTGCATTGTTAGTCTTTGTTTCTATTATTAGTTTACTCTAATAATGAGAACGCAAGAATATAGTCAATAATTAATTGAATTTTGCTCGGTAGATAATGATTTTTGTAAATAATGTGAATAATGGATTCTAAAATTAACCTAATAAAATAAAAAATATTATATCTCAAA
>NC_029793.2:933319-936079 GCF_000816755.2 Arachis ipaensis | reverse complement strand
AAATTAAACATTCAGTCATTATTAAATGTGCATGAGTAAATCGAATAAAAAAAAATAACCATCCAATTAAAAATAATGAACATAATCATCTACATACCTATTAAATTAAATATCCGACATATTTATTGATCATGTTATTTAATATTCTTATTATCTACCGATATACTTTTCCTAATTCAATATACCTAAGCCATTGATCATATGTAAATTTAGAATCGAATATCTATTTGCTATTGTAGTCAATTATTGCCTGTGAATTTAAATTTAAAAAATAATTTCAAAAAAATTAATTGACATTGAATAAAAAAATTGACTCCCCATAAATATAAATATAAAGGAGGGACATATATATTATACCTTTGATTTTTCTTTATCTAACACTTAATTAGGACATTTTACTTGTTTTTCTTCAATGTATCATAGTTAGGAGTAGCGCTGGCAATAGGTAGGGTAGGGTAAGGTTTGGACTCTACCCTAACTCTATCCATGAGTTGAAAATTTTATTAAAATAATTCTACTCTATTTTATCTGCGGGTTGAGAATCTTTCAACCCTAATTCTACCTGCACCCTAAAATTCTAAACCCTACCCTACTCTACCCTACCCGCAGAAATATCAAATTTTTTTAAAATAAATATAAAATTCAATTATTTTGAATTGTATATATATTAATAACATAAAAAATAAAAAACTAATGCTCTAAATTACTAAATTAACTAATTAGTTTTAGTGGTTGTTCACTTATTGTAAGTCATTACATAAAGAAAGTTGTGAATTCAACTCTCACTTTCTTCATTATATACCTAATTTTTATAAAATATGTGTTATATATAAAGTGCGAATAGGATACAGTAGGATACACTCTAAACCAGCCCTAGTTAGGAGTATGGAAAATATTGATCATAAAAAGAGTGAGAACCCTAGTTAGGAGTATGGAAAATATTGATCATAAAAAGAGTGAGAACATAGAGCATAGATTATATTTCTCCTACTTGGTACGTACCCTCTAATATAAACTTTAATGTTATATAGGAAGATAATAGTGAATCTGAGTGATGTAAATTTACATGTGTCTACATATAAGCATGTTAGTAAGTATCATTTAACATCTTTTCCAATTTTCCCTTTTTGGGTACAAGAATCTATGTTTACTTTTCACTTGTGATTTAAATTTAAGTTAGTACCACAAGCTAAGCTTAATTGGTAGGCAAGTGCATATGCAACATTTAAACCTCACCAAAGCAGTCACATCATTTTTCCTTTGTTTTCTAGGCATCAAATTTCTGCAAAAGATTTGGCATTAAAAATCTTTTGTTTTGATATATTTATGTGTTTTTTAGATTACGGCTTTCATCTTCACTATTTTGACTTTATTCTTTTTAATAGAAAAAAAAGTTTCCATGTAAACCAATCTGTCACAAAAGTCTACTCTCAAAAGCAATAGTGAAGCTGTCCATTTTATATAGTTGATGGAGTGAATTTTATGGTGTTTATAATTTAGTATTTAATTTTTATTTATTTTATTTTTTATGATAAATTTTAAAATTTTAATAATTATTTATTTTTATATTTTAAAATTAAATATTAATTTTTAAATTTTTTGATAAATTTATAAAATTTAGAAAATATTTAATAATAAAATTAAAACACATAACTATTGAATTATGAAAAAGAAAATTAATATATTTTAGATTTAATTATTCTGTTGGTCTCTATAATTTCACCAAATTTTTAATTAAGTTCTTATACTTTTTTTTTCTTTTAATTGGGTCTATACACTGTTTTTAATTTTGTAATTATATCCTTTTCAGGTTAAAAATGTTAAAATTAACATAATATTTTTATTAAAATACATGCGGTCAAAAATTTAATTAAGTTTTTAATAAATACCTTCAATTTGCGAAGAAATATTCAGTTAACTCTAATATTTTTTTACACTAAAAAAGGCTTACTTACAAAATTACAGCAGTGTAGGGACTCAATTGAAAGGGAAAAAAATACAGAGACCTAATTAAAAATTTAATAAAACTATATAAGAACCAATAAAATAATTAATCTAATTATATATGCAAGGAAAAAAAAAAGAATATTAGGTTTGGCCTATTACCAAAATCTTGATCTAAAACATTAAACACGTTGGTATGATTATACAATATACTTGAGGAGTTGGACAAAGAAAGAAAGAGGCAATTAATTAACTACACGATTTTAATTTACCAAAATTAAAAACTTTGATGGAATTTGTCATGGTAAAAGGACAACACCCAAAAATTAACACAACAACTTGTTCATGTCAAATTATTACATAGCCTAATCACACCTTCATAGACTTTAATTTGTAAATATTATTAATATGGCAAATCACATTTTGCAATTCCAACATGACCGTCACCACATTTTAGTGATATTTCACACCATCAAATAATTTCGAAAAACTTTGGTATATGCATATTTTAATTTTCTTATGCATGCATCTAGACTTCTCTTAATTATTATTGTTCCTCATCTCCAAGAAAGTGTTCTTTTTGTTTTTGTACCATTTGTATGTATCATTTGGAGCAAGTAGTTGCATTGATTAGGACTCATATTGTTCTAAATATTCTATGATAAATTTTTATATTCCCAAAGTGGTAATTTCTAGTACATTTGGACCACAATGTCCTATATACAAAAATGAAAAGCTACCCTTATTTAGAAACATTACACGTCATCTTATATTAAAAAATATATATATAGGGTAGAGGGAAGCTTCTAGGGAGGG
>NC_029793.2:932565-932892 GCF_000816755.2 Arachis ipaensis | reverse complement strand
ATTGGTGAAAGGAAAAGATTTTGTTTTCTTAAGGTTTAGGGTCATGGCTTTCCAAACACTTGGTGCATCTCAAAATATGCATTTGGCATCATGATTCCAAGAATACAAAGTGACCCAACACTTGTCATCTTTAGATTTTACCAAAGATACAAGATGAAGTTAAATGGTTAAAAAGACATACAATTTGATATATTTTTTACTCATATAAGATTTGATGGCTCAAAATTTTAACTATGAAAAATATAAATTAATTTAGCACTCTTTAATGATTAGATTAGTTCGACAATGATATTAAGTTAATTTATATTTTTTATGATTAGAATTATT
>NC_029793.2:929633-932278 GCF_000816755.2 Arachis ipaensis | reverse complement strand
AAAAATACGTCTAAGTTTTATTTTATTTCAATTTTGTCCCAAAAATTTTCGATTTGCATCAAATATACCCTTAACGGGTAATTTTTCAAAAAATTTAAGATAAATTCAATAACAATCTCATAAGAACAACTCTCAACATAAGCAAATCAAACATCATTTTCATGGATTATTATTAGATTGGTCTTAAATTTTTTGAAAATTTAGCCGTTGGGAGTATATTTGATGCAAATCGAAAAATTTTGGAACAAAATTGAAATAAAATAAAACTTAAAGATATTTTTAAAACTTTTGCCAAATTTTAGGGACAAAAAATATACTTTACCCTTAATTTTAATAGTTAATTTTAGTGTATACGTAATATAGTACTAATAACTTATATGGTTTCACTTTCCAAGAATGAAGAAAAAATATCTTACAACAAAAATTGGTTTGTTTTGGTATTTTCAACTTGTGACATAGTTATAGAGCTAGCTAAGGCTTATCTTATTACAAATTTCAAAGTTCAAATAAACTCTAGAAATTTAAAGTCTTGAAATTTTAGATAGAGATGATATAAACCCTTGAAATTAAAAAGGAAAGGACAATTATTGTGCATAGCTAGGTCATCATGACTTTGACCTTAGATAAACCTTACCTTAAGCATGCTACCTTGTTGTCATAGTTGTTATCAATAATCATTTAAACATCACCATACAAACTACAAGAAATCATTATCCCCACAACTATTTTGCACATTGTGAAATTAAATATATAGTGTACCTCTTAACTTGAAATAATTGGAAATAATTTGTGGTTTATTAATTAATTATCTCTATCTATACCCAAAAACAATATATATAAAAACTAGGGCACTATATTATTGTGGATATTTAATTTGAATATGGAGATGGTGTATTGGATCACGCACTACAAACAAAAGAAGATATTAGCATGATGTAATACCATATATGGAACTAGAAACAACACAATGCAAATCTAGATTTTCTTTATAGTTTCTTTTCCAATAAGTAAATAAATAATATAACTCCACTAGACTTTGTGGGGGAGACGCCACTTCTGCATATTCCATTAGAATTCGTAGCTTAAATATATAATTTAATTTCATATATATCAATTACATTTGATTAAAAAATAATAAAAGAACACACACACATACATATATATATAATAGTTAATAATAATTAGTTTAATAAAGTTTTAAATACGTGTAATCATTTGGTTCATGAGTATAATCATATATTATGATTTAGAGATTTAAAATTTGTGATACAGAGTTTGAGAAATTTGTGAGAATCAATAATTTTTGAGAAAATATTCAGTTTGATCCCTAAAGTTACATTCGAGCCTTAATTTAGTCATTAAAGTTTCAATTATCTCAATTTAGTCCCTGAACTTTTTAAATTTTAATCACGTTAGTCCCTACAGTGGTTTCCGTCACAGAATCAATTGAAAAGTTTGGGAACTAAATTGAAACAATTAAAATTTTAAGGACTAAATTGAGACTCAAGTGTAATTTTAGAGACCAAATTGAATATTATCTCAAAAAATTTTAATATCTTTTGTTATTATTTAACTAGCACAAATATTAAATTGTCTTTAATAAAAAAATTATTAATTTATGTGTATAAATTTTAAAAGATATAAATATAAATTATATATTTTTTGTCTGTAAAAATATGATAATTGGAGTCCCTCTAACCACTTGAAGGCAACATATATTCTTTGTGGTTCTATGAACTACTTACCATATAAATATATGATGAGTATATATATATATAGAGTTAGTTATAGCACATCAAACACGCAAGAAGGAACATACATACACATACATACACTATATATCTAGTATCTACTCTTCTTTCTTTCTTTGCAAATAATTAACTATACATCATTGATCAATCGTCATGTCTATGAAGATAGCAGCTGATGAAAGAGAAACATCATCATCAAAGATGGAAGAAGTGAAGGTGAGAGAGTATGATGAAGAGAGACACAAAATGGAAGTTGAGAAACTTGAGAAGCTTTGTGAAGTTGGACAGAGAGGGAAGCCTTCTCTTCTCACTGACCTCATGGGAGACCCCATTTGCCGTATCCGTCACTTTCACTTGCATCTCATGCTGGTAATTTTTTATAATTATATCTACCCAATCTCATCAAATGTCAATGGAGTAGGTTCTTTATCTACTAACTCTTTCCTTAATTTACATATTTTAGTAGAACCGTTTCGAACTCAATAATATCGTTTGATCTGCATAGTCGATTTTATTTAGTGGGATAATATTTTGTTATTGTTGTAAATTGTAATTTAACGATTTTTAATCGACAAGAGTTTTCAACTTGTTTTTACTGTTTATTTGATATTATCATAAAATTACTCATTTTAAAAGTTTAAGTTGATAAGAGGAAGTAACATTAATAATTATACTAAAATTTTTTTTGATAAAAACGGCGGTTTTTTTAGTATTTACAACGGTTTGAACCGTCATTATTATTAATAATGACGGTTTCGTAAAGCGACGTAATTCTGAGCGCCATTCTAGTTATTGCGGCGGTTTTTTAAAAACCGCCACAATTTCTTGAATTAAAATGGCGGTTCTTTTTGACAATGGATAGGACAATGTGATATTAATGGTTATATCTTTAAC
>NC_029793.2:914900-929373 GCF_000816755.2 Arachis ipaensis | reverse complement strand
AAATTTAATTTTTTTTTTTTTGAAAAAAAGGAAAAGTAGTAGATGTGAACCCATAGATGATGTTCAAATTGAAGTAGAGTATATTGCTTAGATTGCATAATATATAATTTATGTTTTAAGTTTGAAAGTTTTATATGTTTGGGGTTTAAAAAGGTTGCAGAATATGGAGAAGGAGAAGTAGTTGGAGTGATTAGAGGGTGTGTGAAAACAGTTACAAAGGGGAATTCATCACTTCATATAAAGCTTGCTTATATCTTAGGACTCAGAGTCTCTCCTCTACACAGGTTAGTTACACTCTCTAAATAAATTCTCTGTTTCCTATTATATTATTTATTTATTTATTTATTAATTTAGTTTACAAGACATACACAATAAATATATAAAACATTTGTCTTTTGGTCCCATTTATTACATGCAATAATATATAACACAAATGATATCCAATTTTCTGTGATGTCACAAATTAAACCATTTTATTATTAATAGCAGACAAAATACTCAGTTTGATCCTGAAGTTATACTCGAACTTCAATTTAGTCTTTGAAGTTTCAATTGCCTCAATTTAGTCTCTGAACTTTTTAAATTTTAATCACGTTAGTCCCTACAGTAGTTTCCATCACAGAATCAATTGAAAAGTTTAGAAATTAAATTGAGGCAATTAAAATTTTATGGAGTAAATTGAGACTCGAGTGTAATTTCAGGGATCAAATTGAGTATTATCTCTTAATAGCACAAGTAAAAGTTAGTAGCATTTTTAGTGTTGTGTATTCTCCACAAAAGTCAGTTCAGAAAGTGTGTTTTGCTTCTGTTCTGTTTGCCATTGCCTATTATTATTTATAAAATAATTAAAAAAAAAAAGAAAGAAAATGGAGTGAAAAAGAAGTGGTGGGGAGATTAGATTCTAAAAAAAAGAGAAGGTTATTGATCCTCGTATCATGGAAAGTGTGAATAAAGGAGAGGTAAGCTAGGCTGTCATTGACACATGTATCCACTAATACAAGGCTACTTTAGCAACAAACTAACAATTGGATAGGATACCATGTCTTATTCTTAATTTCAACTATATCACTAAATATTGGTCCTAACTTCTTAATAATAAGCTCCACAAAAGTCCACTTTTTCTGCCCACTTCAAATCATCCACATCATCTCCCTCTTCATTTTAATTAATTCTTGTTTCATTATTTTTAGTATATATATATTTTTTTATTTCATAATTTATTATATAATAATATAAGTTATATGCAGAGACCCGTAATAAAGATAAAATAAAAACGAAATACATATATGCTATGAAGCATGAACACTTCGTTGAGTTGTCGTGTCCGCGTGTCGGACACATTTCGGACATGACGACATTCGTCCGACACGCGTGTCTGTGGTGTCCGAACGTGTCTTAATAAAAAATAAAAAATTCTTTTCCGGACACACCTAAATACCATCACGTGTCAGCATGTCCTGTCTTATTCTTAACATATATTTTTAAAATAAATTTAGATATAGTATATATTATTATTTATTAAAATAAAAAATATTTTAAATACTTAATATAATTAAAATAAAACATTAAAAATAATTAAAAATTTTAATTTATATTTTAATATCAATAAAATATCAAAATATCATTATGATTTATCTAAAAAATACTTTATATTTTATATGTATACGTGTCCCCGTATCATATAAAATTTTAAAATTCGCGTGTTGGCGTGTCCCATATCGTGTTGTGTCCCATGTCCGTGTCAGTGTCTATGCATCATAGGTTATATGTAAATACTGAAAAAATAATAGATATATGATCTCACAAAATTTTATGAAATAAATAGAAAGTTTGGTAATCTTGATTGATTAATTATAATTCATGTTTGATACTTTTCAATATAGATCTCTACTTTAAGAAAAATAAAGAAATGAAGTTAAAAGCTAAAGGACAAAAGCAAAAGATAAAATAAAAATGGTGTGATAGTTGAGAAGGAAATAACAAGTTTAAAGGTTCTATTGGCACATGCAGGAGATATGGCATTGGCACAAAGTTAGTTGAACATTTAGAAGAATGGTGCAAGCAAAAAGGTGCTAACTATGCATATATGGCAACTGATTGCACAAATGAGCCTTCACTCAATTTGTTCACAAAAAAATGTGGATACTCAAAATTTAGGACTCTAACCATGTTAGTGCAACCTGTTCATGCTCACTACAAGCCAATAAGCTCCAAAATCGCCATGCTTCGGCTTCCAGTGCGCCTAGCCGAGTCGATGTACAACTATATCTTCGCGAATTCGGAATTTTATCCTAAGGATATGGACGTAATTTTGTCAAACAAACTCAATCTGGGGACTTTTATAGCAATACCAAAGAAGAATATGACGAAATTCGATCTTAAAATGGGTATTCTCCCTCCAAGCTATGCTATACTAAGTGTTTGGAACACCAAAGAAGTGTTCAAATTGCAATTGAAGGGTGTGTCACCATTAGCACATGCTTGTTGTGCAGGTACAAGGTTGTTAGATGAATGGATGCCATGGCTAAGGTTACCTTCATTCCCTGATGTTTTTAGGCCATTTGGGGTTTATTGTCTTTTTGGTCTACACATGGAGGGAAAATATGGTAAACAACTCATGAAGGGTCTATGTGGACTTGTGCACAATATGGCTAGAGATGATGGTGGATGTGGGGCCATTGTGGCTGAGTTGGGCCTAAGGGACCCAGTTAGAGAGGCTGTCCCACATTGGACCAAGTTCTCATGGGCTGAGGACATGTGGTGCATCAAGAATCTTGACAAGAAATGTGAGCCGTCCGATTGGTTGACTTCTAAATCCTCTTCTCCAGTTATTTTTGTTGATCCCCGAGATTTTTGACTCTAAACTCTAAAACCCTAAATTCTAATAAACAAAAAAAAAAAAAGAGAGGAAGAGTTACTAATTGAATGAAGTGTTTGAGTTTCAGAATTAGTCTTATAGATAGTTCAAATGGTGGAGATCTTGGTAAAGTCTTTTTTTTTTCATGTCAATGTAAGATGTAAAGTAACTAATGAAATTGCAATGATTAATTAAGCTCTATCCATAATCATCACACAACAAGCCATAATTTGATCCAAAATTGAACAATTTAATTACTACTAAACAATCCAAATACTAACAATTTTAGATAGAGTAATTGTTGATGATTCTAGTCATTTCATGTTGTTGTGTGTCTTGTATATAAGTGTAAACAAATATTCATGTGAAAATTGGAAAATAGGTAGGTGAATATGTTTGGAGATTCATGTGTAAGTTGTGAGAGGGACTTAATAAAGATGGATGCTAGGTGTGGCAAAATTGTTATGTGAGCGTTAGGTGGCATGGTATCAACTCATAACGGGTGTTCGCGGTGCAATTTGGTTCGGTTTTAATGGAAAAAGTCATCTGATCCAAACGCTTAATTAATGTGCGGTGTAGTTTGAATTGGATAAATTTTTTTTGGAAATCCGATCCGATCCGATTACAAGCGATTTGGATCGGTTTGGATTTGTGGGTTTTTAAATAAAAAAAATTAAATACATATAACAAGTCTCAACATCAAATTTTAAATAATCAACAATGACATAACAAGTTTTAACAATATCTTAAAAAACTAATGATAACATAACAATAGAAATAAAATTATAGGTTAGTTAAAATAAATAAATAAATAACATTTTGAATATAAAATATTTATTAAATAATAATAATACATAAATAATATAATAGAAATTATAGAGATAATTCAAATCCTACAACTTTCTCAATAAACACACATTTAGTTACTTGCATGTAAAGAAATCTTGATTTCTTATGAATCAATGGAGGAATAATGTTACCAGCTGGAGAGGCCTGATAATTGCTTTGCCTTGGTAGCTAACATGAAACTTTGCCTTAGCCAAGAGACCCTAGATTCGGCAACGAAGATTTTCGATAAGATTCGCACATTTCACCATTTTTTTAATGAGTTATTTAATTGATAAAAATAGTTTTGAATTACTAGAAGGCCATAATAATGTAACATGATATACATACCTCAGTATCAAATTCTCCAGATTCAACATCAATGTTTATGTCAGTAATAATCTTTACAAGATCAACCAGTAATCCCGGTCGATCAGCTGTCTCAACATATAACAAACTACAAAAAGGAAAAACATATAAAAAAAAAGCATTAAGCAATTGCATATATGTATTGGTCAGAAGAAGTAACACATAATAATTCAAATGCGGAACTGAGCACTTTTTTTAAGACCTCAAAAACTATGTGAGGCTATTTGGATCAGAATTTCAGTTATGTAAGGAAGAAGCAAGAAAATGTATGCTTTACCTTCGATTTGGACCATCGGCGGAAACGTTTATGTGGGTTGCTATGTCCACATCAACCTGAAAGATATGAAAAATGATCATTAAGTTCAGAGAAGATTAGTCATCAGAGTCCAGAGATGAATAGTCAACTACATTGTTGATGAATATTTGCAAGTTCTATTAAGATTCAAGAAGTGGCCCTAAAAATTTACTCTACCGTCTTCGCTTCCTCAAGCTTTTATGCTGCAGTTTAAGATCAAGAAATACAGATTAAAGAGATTGAAATTAAAGGTCTAATGAACACCAGATCCTACTTTCTAATTTAGCTCTATTTCTACAATGACCAATTATTACCATAATGAGTGAAAATAAAATGTAGACATTAATCACCTGCTCTTTTGGAGGTAAAAGTCCAAAAGCTGCTCCCATTGCCAATTGGGAACTTGATTCCTAAACCAGTATGAAACATGTAACTCTAATCAGCAGAGGAATCGCTATCGGCATCTAAACAAAACCATGCTTCAATGATAAGGAGAATAGTCAGGGAAGCATACCGGGTGATATTGAATTAGATTATTTATAATTGTCAAACGAATTTGCTCTAACAACTCCGGATCTTCCACTTTTCTGCCAGTATCACTGTAAACAAATTTCCAGCAACATACATATCCAATGAATTAATACAAAAGCTAATTGAAAAACCTGATCCAAGATATTAGTCCTAATGAGACATACAATGGTTGGATAGTAACATGCATTATGAACATCACATAAATAATGTGTAATGATGTCGCACTTACGCTTTTGTGATCGAAAATTTGTTGTGCTTGCCAGAGGAATCAAGAAAAACATTTGCCTTAACAACATTGAGACCCAAGTTTTTTAGTGCATTCATCTGCAACCATACAGAGAGTAAATTTTATTGATGCACATTATCAAATATGTTTCAACAAAACCAAATAAAAGAGAAAGTTGGAAATCCACAAATTCTATGTTGTGGCAATATAGAAATTTATATATATATAAAAAGGAAGAATTAATAAGAGCTTAAATTAAGTCAAAGCATGGCTAACCAACCGTATCAAGAAGAGCCCCAAGCCGATCACCGAAAGTTATCTCGACCACGGTTGAATCTGGATCAGAGTCTTGATCAATTATAACTATTGGAGTTGGAACGGTATCGGTGATGCCTTGGTTTCCATCCTGTTCTCCACAGAAACAGAATAAAAAAAAAAAAAACAAATTTTCACCAATGGCAGTCAAGAAGACTAGAAAAAATGAAGCAATGATCATTCACATGCAACAAGCAACATTCATATATGCTGATATTACATTAAATAGCAATACCTCCACATCAGTAACAGGTGCTGCTCGGGGTATAATTGTAGTTCCGGAAGATGACAATCTGACAAAAGGGTACATACAATTAACATAAAACAAATGGACACATCTTTCAGATGCAGTCCTAGCTGAAGGTTACATCTTACCACACTCACTTTGCAAATTTTACATGTTCAATAGCCTTCAAAAAAAAAAACCAACATTTGGCAATAATATAGAAGTTCAATAGTTCATGGTTCACTTTCAGCACTTTACTTCCTAGTTTAATTAATCAGACTAAAATATACAATTAACCCCTTTGAACTTTGGCTTGTGAAGTTTACAATCTTGGAACTTTAATAAAAAAAGGCTTTTTATGCACTATTTGACAACCTCAGGGTGTCGAAAAATCACACATTTTGAAATTTTAGTGGTGTAAAGTGCACATGAGCTAAAATTCAAAAGAAATAACTGCAATTTTTTTTTCTCCTTAATCAGAATCTGACTACATATAAGTCCATTAAGTTTTCAACTCTACATATGATACAACCAGATATCATTCAAGCTAGAAACATTGGGGCTGAAGAAATAGAACAAATCATTTGCCAGAATTGAATATTACCATAAGCAGTGAGCAGAGGATCCAAACATCAGTACCACAGGATCACTATTAACAAAAAGTTCTTAGAAGTACTAATTGAATTAAGTAAATTACAATTCCATGCATTACAAAAACAGCAGCAAAAACAACAACAACAATAACTACCAAAGAACATTCAAATCAACTAATCATCAACAGAAAATAGAATTGTTATGAAATGATTATCTATCAACAAGTATGGTCAAAGAGATTTGAAAAAACAACAAATAAAAAGTAATCAATAGCTCAGTTTACCTTCTGCTGTGAATAATGCATGATAGCTTAGTAGCAGTAGTTGCAACAAACCCAGAAGAAGTCTTCAATGAAGGAGCAACACAAATTGTCCTTTCCAAAGGTCTAAAGCTGTTGGTGCTATCAAAAGCACTGAATTGAGGTCCAAGACTCCAAGCAGCCATAGCTATAGCCATTTTAATGTAATTATTATAGTAGTAATAAAATCTCTTCAAGTTCAAGCTAAGGTGAAAACTTTTGACTTTAGCAGAGAAAATAAGCAATGGAAGAGAAAAAGATTAGATTTTTAAAGATGGGGTTAGAGAAAAGTGGCGAAATTGCATGGAATATGAATGTGGGTGAGGGAACTTGCAGAGAATGGGTGAATCATCCTCTTTTTCGGATAGAGAAAGAAGAAAGAGAAAACAATGTGCTGTGCATTGTTTCATTCATTCATTCATTTCCTTCATTCATATTTGTTTCTCTCTCTAGAGAAGATGATGAGAGAGAAAGTGAGAAGGAACAATCTGAGCCGTCCATTCATGATCTTGTTGGGAGAGTGTGTCTTCGATTTGATGAGATTTTGTTTGGACAAGCAACATTGAAAAGCGACACGTTTGGTGGATATTATACATTTCAATAAAGATTTTTTTTCTTGAATTTTTTGTTAACTTTTTTTTAGATGCTATAACATTGTATAAATAATAGATTGAGGTAAATATAAATTGTTTTGTATACCACAAAAAAAATTTTATTCTATGTAAAATAATTTTTAAAAATAACTTAAAATATGTTTGGAATACTATAAAAATTTGTAATAGAGTAATAGCTCAATGCATAGTAATTCGAATCAGCCCCATTCGAATTATATAGAAACAAAACCAAGGAGTAAATCGAACCAAGTTGCTTCGATATACCTTCACAAAACGCTTATGCATAATTCGAACTATATTGTTTCGAATTATGTAGGAATGTAATTCGAAAGAAGTTGCTTCGAATTACATAATAATATGCTTTGGTTGATTGATGAATCAGATTTTTATTTGGCTGATTTGTGTAACAAGTTTCTTCCCTTGACTTAAATATGTTTTTTACCCTAAATTATACTCACCAACTACTAACTAATGCTACATGCTATGTAAGAACTTTTTATTTTTAATATTGGAGTGGTAGTAGTATTTTTTTAAAATATGGATTGTTGGGGTGTTATACTCAAATGTGGAATCGTTTAACTAAAGAAACAGAAATCGGATCGTCCGATTTATTAGAGATACAGAAATCGGACCGTTTGATTTGTGAGAGGTACACAAATCAGACCGTCTGATTTATGGTAAAAAAAATAAAAAAATTTGAAGTACAGAAATCAGACTCTCCAATTTGTGTATTTTTCACCGTTTTAAAAAATACCAAAAATTACAATATTAAAGTATATCACCACTTCTACTTCCATAACAAAAAAAATTAGCCTCTATGTAAAGGCCACCTTTTTTTTTGTATCTTTTTCAACATGAGCCCATTGGGCCGGAAAGGCCCAAATCATCAGCGCCGCCGCAAAAGTGATATCTTCAGCTTAGCGCCGTCGCGTCTCCCTGCTCTCTCTTGTGGAGGTCCAGAAGCAACCTTCCTTCAATTTCTTTCCATGAAGCAATGAACAGAGAGAATTGGTACGTAATTTGATGAATTCATTTTATTAATTTCATTTATTTACAATTATGCATTATAATCTTCACCACAAAGGATTTGTACACTGAAATTTCACTTCAAAATATGATTTTTGTTGAAATATGATTGATTGCTGTTACAGTAGTTGATGGTGTTCTTCTCTTTGAATGAACCAAACAATGAAAAAAAAAAAAAACCTATCAATCACTTTTCTGATCACAGTTCTAACTCCTAACGGTTTTTCAGAATCAAAGTAAGCTTCTTCTATTCCATGGCATCGAAGCTCATTGTGGAGGCTCCTTTTGAAGCTGAAAACCAACTTGAATTATCTCTGAGACAAGCTTTTGAGTCCCTTCAACCAAATCTAAGACCCCCTTTTTCCTTCTCTATATCCATTCCAAACCCTGACCAATACTCCCAACTTAACCGTGCAATCCTCCATGGCATCCTAACCGAACCACACTTTGCAAAAACCCACATCAAGCACTTACATGGCATAATAACAGATGGGTATGCAATGTTCATCAATTTACTCATCAAAGTAGTTCACCAGTTGTACCCAAAGCTCCTTGGTTCTGTGAAAAGCCAGCTACTTTGGGTTGCTGAGGAAATGATTTATGTGTTGGGGATTGGTTTCGATGCGCTTTTGGTGTCCCTTTTGAGGCAAATCAATGGAGGTGATTTCAGTGATGGAAATTTGTGGTTGTGTTTGAAGATGGCCACACTTTTCTTGAACAAGTGGCAGTGCTTGTTGGAAGAAGAACCGAATGTTTTGTCATGTGCTTTATATGTGTTTCTTAGAGTTTTGGCTGATCATTGTAGAACCAACAGGCCGAGTGATCAAAATTTTGAGACTTTGAGGAGGTTGGAGGTTTATTTGTGTGTGAAGATTGTGAGGGAAGAGTTTCACTTGTGTTTAAGAATCGGCAGGGATTTCATTCGGTTGTTGCAGGATTTGATTCATGTTCTTGAGTTTAGAGATATTTGGAAGGATTTGATGCTTTGTCCATCAAAGTTCAATACTTCAAGATTTGTAAATGTTTTGCAGCTATACCGCACAAGAACTTGTAGCAAGTATGTTTTGCTTAGAATCAATCCTGAGATGGAGACCAGATTGCGGTTTTTGATGACATATGTTAAATTGGGACATCAAAAGAGGCACCAAATATGGTTTTTTCAGAAGTTTCTTCATGAACCAGATAGAGAAACTATCATAGTTGATATAGTTAGATTCATATGTTGTGCACACCATCCACCTAATGAGATCATTCAATCAGACATTGTTCCTCGATGGGCTGTTATAGGCTGGCTTTTGAAGTCATGTAGGAGCAGTTATGTTGAGAGAAGTGTTAAATTTGCTCTGTTTTATGATTGGCTCTTTTTTGATGAAAGTGTTGACAGTGTGATGAACATAGAGCCTGCAATTTTGTTGATGGTGCATTCTATTCAGAAGTACATTGACATCACACACAATCTTCTTGAGTTCTTGTTATATCTTGTGGACAACTATGATGTTCAGGTGGAGAATAAGATTCTCATAGCTAAGGGTGTATCATCAGCTCTTCAGTTACTTGCCAAGAAGGGTGTGATTCAGTCATATGATGTTTTGACTTATTGTCCTGCACTTTCACCCACTCTAAAAGAGGGTCTGGGAAGGTTGATATCAGGTGTAAAAAGCTAGGATGCTGTAATGGATTTCTGCCAAATCTGTCTTTTATTTGAACTCATTATCTGAAGAATGTTGAGTATGTAGCAACCAATGCACACAAATAAAAGGCCCACTTCTTGAAACTTCATTTGGAAAAACTATTTTAACATTCAAATTCTTATTTTTGCAGTCTGAATTCATTTTGCAACAAGAGAGCTTCTTGGCTAAAATGCCATTATAAGATCAATCCGAATCGTAGATACATAACTCGGAGAAAGGGGAAAAAATATCAGACTATGAATTGAAGACAAAAATGAAGAACTAATTGAATTGAGAATGCTGCATGATCCTTTTATCCAACAGCAAAACTCTCCCTCATTTCTACAAGTGTGTAACAGTGTTTGGACAGGTTCAATTTTCGCTCAGCCCCATCTCAATATTGCTGATCCCCAAGTAAGACCAGCACCAAAGCCGGCAGTCGCAACAGTATGGCCTGCCTTGATCTTCCCACTCCGAACTGCTTCATCTAAAGCCAACGGAATAGAAGCTGCACTTGTGTTACCATAATTAGCCAAATTTGATATTACACGTTCCGAGGGGATTTCTAACCGATCAGCGACTGCATCAATGATCCTCTGGTTTGCCTACACTTGTTCAGAAATAAGGAGCAAGTTACCCAATTTATACTCTACTAATCATGAGTTAAATTTTACCACTCAGCTTTGTCATGCAAAGGCATTGATATTTAATCTTCAATGGTTTATCTTAAGATTTAACTTTGTCATTTTGACTACTTGTTGAGAATGCTCATCCTTTTTTGTACTTATTGCTTCTCTTTCAGCAAAATGATATTATAAAAAGCAGTGTTGTGGAGTTAGTGATTTGGTGGTTGCAAAAAATTCTATCAAGCTACGGTTTTTTTCTCCTTTAAATTCATTTTCAATAATAGGATTTAACAAAAACCAAAAGAATGAATGAACTCGATACCTACTGGTTTAGCAAGAAAGTAGATAAATAAGAAATTAATAGCTATATGGAACTTCACATGATGGCACAGAAAAAGAATCATGGAGTTTGGACAACATTCATATAAAGATTATATTAACATTCAACAGTGGTACCACTTTCTTAGATATCAGATGATATGTTCCCGATACCTGATGGAGAAGTAACCAATCGATGCTCGATGCAGGTAGACCAGCCTTTTGTAGGGCAGCTTCAATTGACTGTGGAACAGTTCGCACTGCAAAGCGAAAGACTTCTTTGCCATTCATGTGAATGCATGAATATGAATGTCGCCTGGGAGGAAAGTTGAACACCGAACCATTTGATTCTGCTGCATCATTGGTCTCATCTTCTTTAATTGTAGCATTCAAATGCCTACAGGAAGTGAAATCAGATGCTTAGTCACAAAACATAAGAGAATGGCATTAAAAAATTGAGGAGCAAGGAGCACATACCTTTGACCATCACCATCACTATGCAAATCAAAACCGAATAAACCATCTTCATCACCGCTACAAGCCTGCAGTATAATCGTAAAACGGGAGCAATGTCATCAATTTTTGTTTCCTTTCAACTCAAACTGAGAAGATAACAATGCAAACATTATAATAAGCTAAAATTAACAGTAAGAAGGCAAAGTATTTCATGGAGCTCTCACAAAAAGTTCCATCAAATGGAGCTGTCTAAAATATTTAAAACTCGTCCTATCTCACTTTTCTAGATTTATAGATTGGGAACAAAATAATTAACAATTTTTTATCAGTCTCTTCTCTATGGTTGAGGTTAAACAGAAAAAAGAAAAAAATCTTTTAACTCAAAAGAATACTACCCTTTGCACTGCCACTAAGCCACTAAGATTAGTGTGTTCTCATTATTCAATAATGGAAATACGAAGAGAAAGATAACGAGAAATTGTTACTGGTCATTAGGCAGCAACTCAGTTGAAACTTCTTCCTGAGAACTCCATTGGTGGTCTTCTGTTTCAGTCGGAAGATTTTCTTGCCAGTGGGAACACTGTGGCGACCAAAATGGGTCTCCCGGACAGATTCAAGGTTCGAAGATGATTTTAGTCATCGTTATAAAACAAGACCAACAAAGGTTGCTATAAAAAAGGTTGCTTTTTGGTTCAAAGTTACTACTAATGTGACATAATTATTGTGGATCTGATCGATACAACTAAATACAAAATATTACTTTGTAAATACTAAATTAATATTCATAGATGAGTAAACCTGAGTCAAATTTTTAAACTGTGCAGAGTTTGGATAAAATAGAGTATGGTGAATTGGTGAGGATTGCAACCATGAAGAAGAAGGGGTCGTTAATAAATTTTTTTTAAGAGTTTTGTTCCCAATTTATAAATATTTTAGTCAACTCCATTTGATGGAACTTTCTATAAGAGCTCCATCAAATACTTTGCCCAGTCACAAATGATGTTCGACTGTTCAACTTATTAAATGGAAATATTGAATACTGCTATAAATGACAGACACCATTAGGAAGGTTTACATTTACCTGTACTAGTACAGCAGCGGCTGCATCTCCAAAAAGGATACAGGACCCCCTGTCAGTCCAGTCGACAAATCTTGAAAGACCATCAGCACCAACTACCAGGACATTTTGAAACCCACCACCTACATTCATATTGATAAACAGAGATTTTTTCACCAGATTAAAAAGATATTACAACCTCATTTCAACAAAATAATGAATCCATACCCCTAATGTGACAAGCCGCTGAGATTAAACCCAACACAAATCCACTACAAGCAGCTGTAATGTCATAAGACAATGGATTTCTTTTGCAGCCAAGGTGCTTTTGAATCTGAAATTCATAAGGACAATATAAGAGATCATGAAAGTGATTCAATCATTTGATACAGTTGTGCAGCTTCTCTTATAGTCCAGCCTTAACCCATACCTGAGGGGCAGAGCCGAAAAGATCCTCTGGAGTAGACGAGCACAACAATATTAGATCAACATCATCCGGATCAACCTTTGCCATGTCAAGAGCTTTCTGTGCCGCGTCTACTGCTAAAGTTGTCAAGCTATCCCTGCCTGCAAGCACAACATCAAGCCAGGTCCATCACCACACAATACGACTTCGAATGATATTTTGAACAAGTTGTTATCAATATATTTATGTGATGAATCCACGGAAACAATGGCCTGCTTTATAAGTTATCGATGCTCCATTGACTTCTACAGCAACTAAATTCTAGAGCCACCCTAAGAACATGCTATGTAACCTAACCATAGTAGCTCTAGCAGTAGCAAATAGCAATTCACTAACCTGAAAGAACTCGGCGGTTACGAATCCCAGTACGAACTGATATCCACTCATCATTAGTATCAACTATTTTTGCGAGGTCATCATTGGAAATCTGAAGAGAAGGAACAGCTGAACCACATCCAACTAACTTGCATCCCCTGCTAAAAAGCCTGCAAACAAAGAGTTTACTTGTATAAATAAGAAAGAGAAAACAAAAGACCCCCCCAAAACAAGGAAATTACATATGTCTTGGAAAATCCAAATTCAACCATGATGCAAGAAATTGTAACCTTTTGAGAATGAGCAGAAATGATTACAAGCATCAGATAAGTTTTGAAAACAAAAAGAAATTATTATATCCCAAAATCCATCAAATTCCAAAAAATGAGTATGAAAGTCAAAGCTAGTGTTCAGTGGAGCAAATTAACAAACACGGCATGTGCAGAATTAAGTTAAGCACAAAAAAGGACTAAAAAATGGAGCTTGGAAAGAGAAAGAGACCTGGGTATGGGAGATTGGGAAGGAGAAGAATCAATGGAAGAAGCTTTGCCTTGGAGTGCACTAAAGCAAACAACTTTGGGATACCCAAGTGAAGAATAAGGGGCAAGGAAGAAGGTAGAAGATACATTTGGCATTTTTGCACCAGAAAACTATAAAAGCAAAAGAGATTGATGTATGTATTTGTGTGTGAATTATGTCATATGAGAAAGAAAGAAAGAAAAAAACGAACTGAAAAAAGAGAAGAAAAGAGTGAGATCGTCAAAATCCAAGTAAGATTTTGTGAGAGAGATGTTAATGTTGTTTGTTATGTTAATGTGTTTTCAGAGTCGTTGGGAATTGAAACTAACACGCACACGAATTGAACCAAACAAAAGCGGTGCCTAATGTGTCGCCGTTTTGCGGCGGAGATTACAAAAGAAAAAAAAACCTGTCAATTCTTTTTCATTAACAAAAAAAATTAGAGATTATGTCAAGGAATTTGAATCCTCTAAAATTTGAATTTTACTTTAAAAAATAAAGTGTAATTTTTTATTATTTATTTCATAAGTGAGACTAAAAATAAATATAAAAGAGAAACTATTCAAGTCTAGAAGATTATACTTTATTCTTTAAAGTAAAATTCAAACTTTAGAAAATCCAAATCTTATGTAATCAAAATTTTATTTAAACATTTTGTTGATTAATGAATTATTATTTATATAAGATAAAATTTGAATATTTATTTAAGTGAATAAATAAATTAACTATTTGATTAATTCAAACTAATTATTATTTCAACTCACTTATTTTTTAAATAAGTTGAATTTTAAATTTATTTAATTTGATTTAAATAAATTATACACATGTATCTAATCATATATTAAAAGATCAGTCAGATAATTATTTTGT
>NC_029793.2:907482-913676 GCF_000816755.2 Arachis ipaensis | reverse complement strand
AACAATCATGTGTTTAATTTAAAGTACTAATTAATGTAGTTACATATCTGGCTACCTGCTTTGCAAAAAATAGTTTAATGTTTTATGAGTATTACTAACTATACTTTTTAATTAATCAATTATTTTAGAGTATGACTTTGATGCTTTATCAAATTTAAAAAGATTTATGCTCATTAACTAATTGTAGTATTTTTTCTTGCATAGTTATTAAAATAATCAAATAATATATATGGGTGAAAATTAACTATATTATTAACTTAAAAGATGAAAATAAAGCTAGTGTAGCATAAATCTTATCTTCTAATCAAATATACTTTCAAAGTGTATTTGGATGGGGTCATTAAATTATTAAAGAAAAGAAAATAATTATGGAAAATATTTAAAATAATTTATAACAAAATTGTGTTTGGGCATTCAATAGAAGAATTATAACATTTAAGAAAATTTAATGAATAATTTTAATTAGCTAAAATAAAGGATTTCAATTTTCACTTATAGTAAATGGATTTTAATTTCTCATTCTTTTATCTTAATTAAAATTAACAAAAAAAGAAGTCAAATGAGAGAAAAATAAACCAATAGAAGTAATTTAATTACATTGCCCATACAAAAAATTTTATAAATGCAAGTAATATATTTATTTCATCCAAATAAAAAATGTTGCAATTGATTAAAATTTAATTAAAACATAAATGTCTATGTGTTTAAAATTCTATAAAATTTTAAAATACTTTTATCTAAACACAACCTCAATATGTAAAAATCAAATTCTTCTTTTAGTAATAAAAATACTCAATCAATAAGTCAATATCTTATATGAAAGAAGGGGCAAGAGAGAGTTTTTAATTTACAATGACATTTGGCTCACATGTTATATAAATTTCTAAACCAAATTTTCCTACTAATAAATGGTGGGGAAAGATTGATCCATGTTTGGGACCCTTAACCCTGTGCATGTTTGCCAAGTCAAGGACTCAAGGCACCTCAATAGTTAAATTTGATTCCCCTAATAAATTATTCTTTTTTTCTTTTTGGACATACGTAATAATAAATTATTCCGAACATTGATATTAACGCTTTTTTTTTTTTTTAAATTAAGTGAGGGCACAAGGCTAGAAACAAGACTAATAAAGATCATAATAGTTTTAAAATAACCGACTTATAATTACTAACCATCAGAGTGGCGCAGCGGAAGCGTGGTGGGCCCATAACCCACAGGTCCCTGGATCGAAACCAGGCTCTGATATAAAAAAGAGAAGCTTCTCCCACTTTAACAGGATTTTGGGGAAAATGGCATGACTTGATACTTGAACTGCAGATAGAGAGAAGTATGTGGTATGATGTCTCTGCCATTTGGAATGTTTCTTGAACCTCTTTTCACTTTTAATATCTGATGTGCTTATGAAATTTCGCTATTCTTTATTTGCATTGGGTTGTTGTTGACTTGTTGGCTTATCCATTCAGAAAATATTTAGTTTTTTTCTTTGGTGATAATATGCAATGGAATATAAAGCTTGAATCCTTTCATTTGATTTTGGGACAGCATGTATCACTCTTTTTTGTATACTATTTCCTTCCAAATCTAGATTTTGATGGCCTTTGTTGGCTGTATAAGCAATTCTTAAATTCTTAATTATTAGCTATTGATCAGGTTATATTTCTGACTCGTTTCATGTTGGTGGTAGTTACTTTAATGTATTTTATATGAATAAGTATAGAGAGTCAATGGTCTAAGCGTACAATGTGTACAATGGAGGTTTAGGAAGTATTAGAGATATGACCATTAGTGTTACATTATCCTGTCAGGTTACGCTTTTGGGAGGAATGGTTTCATGATATGATATTAGAGTTCTAGATCCAAAAGATTAAAAGTTCGATTCTTGGTGAACCCCAAAATCAGCTTAAGCTTTTGAAATAAGTGGTTTTATAACATGAGATGTTTATTATCCCTAGTATCCGGATGGTTATTCTGGATAGTACGGATGATGTTCATTTTACTCATTTTATATGTTGTTACCTCTTGAATTTTGCAGGAAAAATTTGCCGTGTCTACACCAACACTTCTATTTAATCTTGAACTAGACACACTACGGTATATTCTCTTTATATATACATACATGTTGCTGTGCCTAAATCCATAGTTTTAATACAATTATTTTTGACAGAGTTAGTATTGAATTTACAGTGCCGATTTAGGCCTTTTGGGCTTCCCTCCCAAAGATTCTTGACGTTTTTATATGTTTATGACACTGCATAACAACCTTTGAAGCTGTGTTAAAAAAAAAATAGAGGATTACTGTTACTTATATGTTCAGGGAAAAAATGCTTATAACATTTGCGAGTTAGAATTATAGAATTTAGAGTGTAAAGGTTTAAAATGTAACATTTCAAGACCTGACTCTCCCTCCCTTTTCCTCTGAAACAGGAATTCACAAAGACACAAACAAATGCTATACATACAACATCAACAAAGTCTTATTTCACTTGGTGGGTCGATTATATGAATTAAATAATTTCATTGAATTCTATTATGTATGATGTTTACAGTAAGATATAAATCTTCTTTAATTACTTCGTGTATGTTTTTTGGAAGAGGAGAGAAGCTCTCTACAATTTCTTCGAAGAGGCTACAAGGTGTTCTATTTTGTTAGTTTATCAGTCTATGTTTTTGTTTATGCTTGTGGCTTGTTTGTTGGCGTCTCTTATTCACATATAAGGGTCCTTTTTTTCAGCTTATTTTGCCAAAATACTGTATAAGAAAGCCAGGTTTCACATATTTGGATAAAATTTAGAAATAATTAGGATTTTGCGAGTTTTAAGCTTTTTTTATTTTGTTGGAGCTGAAGATAGTAGCATATAAGAAAAATCAACTTTTAGTTTTTTCAATTATAAAGAAACTTTTGTCAAACATGCCTGAAATCTTTTACCTGCCTCATTTGATATTGCAGGCAAGCACATGGTGGGAAGAAGATTTTGATTTGGAAGCATCTTCTGCATGGAGGAGCTGATCACTACACTATAAAACTAATATAAGAGATTCTCTCTGTTTTTTTTGTTATTTAAATGTAAGTATTATGTAATATTCCCAATTTTCTGTTCAGTTTGAAACCAATGTGACCCATTTTGTGGCATTTATAGTTGAATTGTTGCAAACAAATATCAGATGGAATTTCCAAACCCAATTGTAACAAATCATATTGTGGGAATCCACCAAAGTATACCAGCAATTAGTTTGATAAAAGGTTAAAGAAACCCATCATATCCCTGAAAAGACCATTAATCTCTCTATCTTGCGGAATTGATTTGGATCCTCTCATACTTAGAATAAAAAAGTTTGCTCTAACCAGATCATGTTTGCTTCAAACATGAGAGAATTTAACTTCATGGAATCATGTTGCATTTATTGTCTATGTAATCCCATAGTTTGATTTGCTAACATGCATAACAAATATATATGTATAGCCCAAGTAGAAGATTGTTAGGAAATTATTATTTCTTAATATATTTATGGATAATACATATATATTAATTATAATCACAAATTAAGTAATTTCACATTAAATGACTTATATAACGGTTATCTCATTTATTGTCATAAATATTAAATTAAATAAATCATTATTACTTTTGATTTGGATAAATGAGATTAAAACCATATATACTATTTTATTTAAGTTTTAGGGTTTAATGAGTGTTACACTCAAATATAAAGAATATTTCAGAATTTTGGTCTCCAACACATCAAACTCGTATCCGTATCTCTTTTCCCACAGTGGAGTTGTGATTCAGCCCTATTAGGGATGCAGAAGATTTTGGTTGACGAAGATCAAAGAAGCACAAGAGCTAAGCTCTCTTATCTCAACTATGCTCTCGAATGAAGTGACGTTTTCTCGCTCTCAGTTATATTTCTTAATAATTTAACATGGATGATCTTGAGATTGAGAAATACTAAAATTTTCAAATAAAATAGAATTTTTATTCAATCAAATAATGATAAATAAATTTATTGAATTAAATTATAATAATATGATCATTAGATGATAAAAAATTTATATACCTAAAATTATTTCATTTCTTCAAAAAATTTTTGAACATATAATAGTTCAATGAGAGGTTCACTATTGAGAATTGAATATAATATTTTTAAATTCGTATTTTCAATAAAAATATGTACTTAGTTCTATCCATCCTAAATAATTCTATATTCACAATTACTTATCCATCTAAATAATTTTAACATAGATAAAATATTATCTTTAGATGCAAAAAATTTAAAATATATTTATTCTATTTCAAAAATTAATATTCATATTTAACTTAGAATTTCAACAAATATGATAAAAATATTATATTTTTTAGTTAAAAAAGTAAAATATCTATAAATATATTTTTGTGCTTTAGCTTTAAATTTAAAAAAAAAAAAATTGACAAGTTAATGGAATCAAATCATATTTTTAT
Organism: Arachis ipaensis; assembly: GCF_000816755.2. NCBI lineage: Eukaryota > Viridiplantae > Streptophyta > Magnoliopsida > Fabales > Fabaceae > Arachis > Arachis ipaensis. Next base: position 909,218 of record NC_029793.2, on the reverse strand, counting down.
AACATATATAAGAATGTATATTACACATAAATAAAAAATGTTAGGTGTAATAAGAATAAATACATAAATTAAAGTAAAATTTTAAAAAATAAGAACCAATAAAATATTGAAAAAAATATATCTCTATTTTTTAGATACATATTTTAATTTTAATAAATTTTATTTTTCAAAAAAAAAGAAGCGGGTTAGCCCGCCAATCCGCCATAAAGTGGGACGGACTAGCATTTTGAACCCATTTTATTTGGTGGGCGGGCCAGTCCGCCCCGTTTATAGGGCGGGCCTAGGAGGGTTGGGGTGGGCCGGCCCGCTTTACCACCCCTAGACATGGTGCATAGTCATCTTCTGCAGGTGGAGCATAAGATAAAGCATAAATAAACATAATTGTTATTTAAAAATAAACATAATAATCTATTTTTATTTAATTGTAACGCAGTTGATTTTATTTGGTCTTAATAATAGAGTTGTTACCAATAAAATAATTTGTACTTAATTAGTTTGAGTGAAGAAACACAAAAAATCAAAAGTTTAAGTAAGAAGATATAGATGGTATGTTCATAATTTTTTTTAATTATAATACATATAATAGTATGATATTATATACAAAATATTTTTAAAACACATTCAAAATCATAAAATTATAGAATTTAAATATAAATGTTAATAATATAATTAATCTTTTGATTTTTGATTCGATAAAATGCATCTAATATTTGTTATGTAAATTATTAGTTGGATTTTTTTTCGTTACTTATTTGAACATTAACGTTTTCAAATTTATTATCATCAACAATTAATTTAAGTTTTTTATTATTTATAAAAATATCTAACATATATTATCATAGTATTAGTTGGAATTTTTATTACTTGTTTGAGCATTAGTATTTATTCATCTTAATTTTTTTATAGTATATTCATAATTTTTTTTTAATTATAATACATCTAAAAATATGATGTTATATATAAATTATTTTTAAAATATATTTAAAATTTAAAAGTTTAAGTAAGAATACGTAGATGTTATGTTCATAATTTTTTTTTTTCTAAATCTTATATGAGAAGAAGGGGCAAGAGAGAGTTTTTAAATTTACAATCACATTTGGCTTACATTTTATATAAATTTCTAAACCAAATTTTCCTACTAATAAATGGTGGGGAAAAATTGATCCATGTTTGGGACCCTTAACCCTGTGCATGTTTGCCAAGACAAGGACTCAAGGCACCTCAATAGTTAAACTTGATTCCCCTAATAAATTATTTTTTTTTTCTTTTTGGACATACGTAATAAATTATTCCAAACATTGATATTAACGTTTTTTTTTTATAAATTAAGTGAGGGCACAAGGCCCAACAAAAATAGAAACAAGACTAATAAAGGCTCGATCAGGGTTGTGGACATTGGAGATCATAATAGTTTCAAAATAAGCGATTTACCATTAACAGCCATCAGAGTGGCGCAGCGGAAGCGTGGTGGGCCCATAACCCACAGGTCCCTGGATCGAAACCAGGCTCTGATATTGAAAAGAGAAGTTTCTCCTACTTAGCAGAGTTTTTGGGCTCAGGTCCCATTTTTACACCAAATAAAAAGGAGGCAACATATATGGCCCAACAATTTTTATATGACTTTTTAAAAAAACATATTGCGCCATGACAAAAAACATTTAAGATATTACGGAAATAAAATAAAAAATTACAGTATTCCAAAAAAATAATAAAATAATTACAAAATTAAGTCTCTT
>NC_029793.2:895513-907351 GCF_000816755.2 Arachis ipaensis | reverse complement strand
CAAATTGGAAAAACAGTAGAAGAAGGAAAAAAAAAAAAAAACTATTTAGCATAATGGATATTTTTTTTGGCTTGTATTTTTTAATATTTAACATTTAATATTGGTATCCATAATAATCCATACGTAATTGGGGTGTTGTGTGACAATGCTTCTTCTCTGCGCTTCTTCCATCTCTTCTCCACCTCACAAACTCTTCACTCCTCTCTTCTCTTCTTCTTCTTCTTCTTCTTCTTCTTCATCTTCATCTTCTTCTTCTTCTTCAACCTCACATTCTCTCAGAAACCCCTTATTCCCATTCAAGCTCACTACTTCCACCACCACCAGAATCCAAAGCCTTGCTAAGGAAGAAGCTTCATCTTCATCTTCATCAGAATTAGGTTATGATCCAAAGGCAGGTGTTTCCGTTTACAAGCCCAAATCATACGAAGTTCTCGTCACTGATGCAGCCAATTCCCTCGCTTTTGCTCTCCAAGACGCCAAAATTCGCCTCGAGATCGATTTCCCGTACATCTCTTTTTGCATTTCTTTTTTCACAATTTCTAAAAAGCTTCAACTTTGAATAAAAGCTAGAAACTTTGTTGTAATTTGTAACTTATAATAGTCTTCGTCCATGCATAGTGATACTTTGTCTTTAAGATAGTCGTTTTTATTTATTGTTCAAGTAAAGCTTATTATTGATTTTTCAATGGTTAATGCAATGCTTTACATGGTTTCTATGTTCCTGTGTGACAGTTAGCATCATATTGCTATTTTGGAAATGGTTTAGTTTCTTGTTTGGACACTAGATACTATTATTATCTTCTTTTCCTATGTTGTTAACCTATAACTCTTCAGGATTCCAATTAACAATTGAGCTTTTAGGTGTGGCTTTTATTGCTGTAATTCTCTTCCTGACTTTTGTTCCCTTGGGTTGTGTATGCAGGCCCTTGCCCAGCAACATAAGTTCTTATAAGGTACTATTCTTTGCTATCATGAAACAAATGTTATGAAGTGACTAATGTTTGTCAGTTTTGGCCCTTCATTATATGTAGCTGCAACTTTTCCATTGTAGTGCTATTAATGATAGTTGAGAGTGCCTTAACTTGTCAACTTTTACTTCTTCTTCATTAGTACTTAGCTTCAGATTCTTAGATGCACTTGCGGATATTGTCACAATCAATAACATAACATTTTAAGATATGGCGCACGGCTAACTTGAATTCTGATCTAAAATGACATTTATTTCTTATTGGTTGTGAGCACAGTTCATGTGTGTCGACATATAAGTCCGTTTAGTTGATTTTCATGTCTATGCTTTATGTTAGGCTAACATCAATTTCATGCTTCAAGAGACATTGTTCTAATTCACGGTTACTTGACCTTTGTGAGGCATGCGTCTCAAAACATTGCACATAATTGTCTCAAATTCCTAAATATTTCAAGGGATCTTCAGATGAGTTCATTGATGCCAACATTCAACTCGCATTGGCTGTTGTGAAAAAGCTCCAGGAGAAACAGGAGACCCGAGCTTGCTTAGTAAGAAGACGCATTATTTTCGTCCCATCCTTACTTAGAAGAAATATTTATTCTCGTGAATAAATTTTTACCTTCTGTTTTTCTGGAGAAGATCTTATGATATATGTTCCCGATTGTAGGTCTTCCCTGATAAGCCAGAAAAGCGCAGAGCCTCCGAGTTGTTCAAATCAGCTCTGGATTCGGTAATGAAAATACACTTATTATGATTTTTTCCCCATCTTTCTAATGGATTTATCTTATTTTCCTGCATCTTTCTTATTTTGAAGTGTCATTTTTGTTGTGAATTCAGATTGATGGCATTACCATTGGTTCCTTAGATGATGTCCCTGCTGGACCTATGACTTCATTTTTCCGGTCCGTTAGGAACACCCTTGATTTTGATTTTGAAGATGAAAATGAAGGTTTGTTCTTTGGGGAAAATGGCACTAGGATATTGTACTAAGTTAATAACTTTTTCCAAATTATCATGTTCGAAACTTAGGGATGAGAATATATCAAAAATTCAAAATTAATAATAATGCACGATGACTTGATACTTGAATTGCAGATAGATGGAAGTCTAATGAGCCTCCATCACTCTACATATTCCTTAACTGCAGTACGCGTGAACTTGCAAATATAGAGAAGTATGTGGTATGGTGTCTCTGCCATTTGGAATGTTTCTTGAACCTCTTTTCACTTTTAATATTTGATGTGCTTATGAAATTTCGCTATTCTTTATTTGCATTGGGTTGTTGTTGGCTTATCCATTCAGAAAATATTTAGTTTTTTTCTTTGGTGATAATATGCAATGGAATATAAAGCTTGAATCCTTTCATTTGATTTTGGGACAGCATGTATCACTCTTTTTTGTATACTATTTTCTTCCAAATCTAGATTTTGATGGCCTTTGTTGGCTGTATAAGCAATTCTTAAATTCTTAATTATTAGCTATTGATCAGGTTATATTTCTGACTCGTTTCATGTAGGTGGTAGTTACTTTAATGTATTTTATATATTGTTACCTCTTGAATTTTGCAGGAAAAATTTGCCGTGTCTACACCAACACTTCTATTTAATCTTGAACTAGACACACTACGGTATATTCTCTTTATATATACATACATGTTGCTGTGCCTAAATCCATAGTTTTAATATAATTATTTTTGACAGAGTTAGTATTGAATTTACAGTGCCGATTTAGGCCTTTTGGGCTTCCCTCCCAAAGATTTGCATTACCGTTTCCTTTCACAATTTACTCCGGTATTCTACATTAGAATCAGAGAGTATTCAAAGGTGCCTCTTCTTTATTGAATTGTTTTTACCTGATCATTTTCTCAAATAATTGGTATTGATTGTTTTCTTTTTATGTTTTTAAGACAGTTGCAATAGCACCTTATATTGTCAATTACAGTGGAGCAGTGTTCCGCCAGTATCCAGGTATGGCTATATGGTATTTTGATCTTAGTATATAACCAGTGCACTAAATTGTTACTTAATAGTTTGTTGTTCAGGTCCTTGGCAGGTGATGCTTAAGCAAGCAGATGGTTCTTACGCTTGCATAGCAGAAAGCGCAATCCGCTTCACCCTTGGTGAAGTAAATACACCATCTTTAACTCTTTTCACTTTTTAAACTGTAAACACTTTGATATTAACTTTTAAACTGATGTAGGCCAAAGAAGAGTTGTTGAGAGTCTTGGGACTTCAAGAAGAGGAGGGAAGCTCTCTAGAATTTCTTCGAAGAGGCTACAAGGTGTTCTATTTTGTTAGTTTATCAGTCTATGTTTTTGTTTATGCTTGTTGCTTGTTTGTTGGCGCGTCTCTTATTCACATATAAGGGTGCTTTTATTCAACTTATTTTGCCAAAATACTGTATAAGAAAGCCAGGTTTCACATATTTGGATAAATTTTAGAAATAATCAGGATTTTGCGAGTTTTAAGCTTTTTTTTTTTTTGTTGGAGCTGAAGATAGTAGCATATAAGAAAAATCAACTTTTAGTTTTTTCAATTATAAAGAAACTTTTGTCAAACATGCCTGAAATCTTTTACCTGCCTCATTTGATATTGCAGGCAAGCACATGGTGGGAAGAAGATTTTGATTTGGAAGCATCTTCTGCATGGAGGAGCTGATCACTACACTGTAAAACTACTATAAGAGATTCTCTCTGTTTTTTTTTTTTTTTTTTAATTTTAATGTAAGTTTTATGTAATATTCCCAATTTTCTGTTCAGTTTGAAACCAATGTGACCCATTTGTGGCATTTATAGTTGAATTGTTGCAAACAAATATCAGATGGAATTTCCAAACCCAATTGTAACAAATCAAATTGTGGGAATCCACCAAAGTATACCAGCAATTAGATTGATAAAAGGTTAAAGAAACCCATCATATCCCTGAAAAGACCATTAATCTCTCTATCTTGCGGAATTGATTTGGATCCTCTCATACTTAGAATAAAAAAATTTGCTCTAACCAGATATGTTTGCTTCAAACATGAGAGGATTTAACTTCATGGAATCTTGTTGCATTTATTGTCTGTGTAATCCCATAGTTTGATTTGCTAACATGCATAACAAATAGATGACGATTAGAAATGTACTTGTATTTATTCAATCTGCACAAGCAACACTATAGTCTTCATTTCTTGTGACTATTACCATTTAAAGTTTTTATCTTTTGTTTATAATTATGACAAGAGTTTGATATTGCCATATTGGTTGTAAGGTTTCTCCTCTGATATACTAGGAAGCCTAATCATATATTGGTGCAGATTTTTTGCCAAAATTTCACATGCCAGACTTTGTTAAACTAACATGTTTACAGCACTTTACAAATGCAAGAAGTCTTGCACTGAGAGACTGCAATTGGTCCCCATTTTCTACAAACAGAAAAGAAAAAGATAGAGGTCACTTTGGACCATAATGACTGAAGTCAGGTTCAGACGGTTTTTGAATTCTTCCTAGACTAGTGGAACTACCTGCTTCACGAAGCCTATGACCGTGAAGTACATTCGCGGCAAAGCGTGAAGCATACATGGTTGTGGCAAAGCTAGATGAACTTGAGGAACGTTTAACCAAGGCCTTTGCAGAATCACCACCACTGTCATCAGAATCATAATAATACTCTTCCTCCTGCCTTCTTTGCATGGTGTGTTTCCTCCTCATATACCTCCTCCACGCGGCTTGAATGTAGATAGCGGCCCATGTCCTCCATTGCTGTGAGTAGAATCTGAAGGTATGCTGAACCTGCCTACTATGAATGTATCTAAACTGCGAAGCGACAAACTTAAGCTCCTCAGCTTCCAATGCGAATGCCTCGACCTCATTTATGGCCTTCACTGTCCTAGTAGATGATGGCAAGTTTGCTGCAGCTTTTGGATCTAGTGCCCATGTTAGTAGCTCCTCACCACAGAAGTCTCCTTCTTTGAGAAGCCCTCTGTTAAAGAATCCACTCCTTCCACCATCTGTGGTGACACTCTCTAGGCGTCCACGGATGATGAAGAGCATCTCGTTGACAGGGTCTCCTTCCCTAACTATGTCAGTGCCCTCTGTATACAGAGTAGGTTTCAGTCGCTCGCATATAGCATCGAGCAGGCGTTCCTCCATGTTAGCAAAGAGAGGAACCTGAATATACATATTTCCCATGCATAGGAAGACCGATGAGAAAATGAAGATAAATTCTTAGATTCTGAATTATTTATAACATAACATCTCAGAAAGCACAAGTTAGTATTCTTAAGACTCACCCTTTTAACCAGATTCAAACAAAGATGCCGTTTGATGTCTCTCCTTAAATCTTTTGGAAGGCTCTTCATCAAGCTCTCTTCGTCCACGCCTCGGGTATTCAGCCACTTGTATTGATCATAGCCTCATTTCGTCAAGATGAACCGACATTGAGTCAAGGTATGTCTGTTCATTTCCACGATGACACAAAGATTAGAACTTGGCATGCAAATTTTTTAAAGTACGTTTGGTTTTATGAGATGAACATGAAGTGTTTTAGTGTCCTAAAGCATAAAGATGTTTTGATTCATCTATTGAACATTTCAAAAGATCATCTGCTAACAGTTTAAGTTAAGCAAATAAACACGAACTGCTGCTCCAGTCATTTCACATGGAAGAGAAACATAGAATGATAGAATGAGGTTTGTGGTTATTGTGAGTGATATGGATGAACTAAGATGAAGTACCTGAGTCCAAGGGTGGTTATGATGAAAACCATAGTGAACTATTTTCTAGGGAACAAAAAAAGTGCATGGAATTGAAACTCCTCCAATTTGAATTAGACACCAAGTATATATAGAATCTTAAATCATATAAAAAACTTGAAACTAATACCGAAGTTTGTAGAGACCATGTAACAGTTACTAAACCCAACTCTGCCTATGTTATATAGTCGGTCCCAATCCCAAGCTTGGATAAAAGAGGAGGATTGTGCTAGGCCTTTGACAGCTAACATAAAACTTTGTCGAATTTTCATGACATAATACAAATGTCTTGACATATCAAGTCAAACAAAGGAGTAAAAACAAGAGTAGATCAAACTTAAGCCATGTATCATTTCCAAGGAAAACTAGTTTTATGTCTCACAAATTTGCAGATCAATAAGCATCCTCAATAAATTGAATATCAATAGTGCTTGCTGTTTGTTCACCTGCATGTTTCCAATCAGAAGTGCGAAAAGGATGAGACCCATAACAGCTATTGCTATGGAAAACCACACCTCTTTACTGTAGGTGCTGGTTGAAAGCCCTTGGCCAATTGTACTGTCAAACACAAAACAGAAGGAAGCTCAAGCTTGTTAAAAATTTGCCAATGCATATTTAAATTGCAATGATTTTCTCCAATGTTAAATTATATTACATATGACATTCCCTTGATTTGTTATGCCTATATGGATATCCCTTAGGTTACTTATTTTAACTTTACAGGGGAGTCCCTACTGAGATTTGGAAAATCTTTAAGATAATACAATTGTAAGTGCATATTTATCCACCATTATTTATTACATTTGACCTTACACTAAGATAACAAGATCATAGGTTCAAACCACAGAGTTAGCCACTAATGCAGGACAATTTGTGCCAAGATGGCGCATATATATACTATCTAAATTTTCTGAATTCGTCATTGCCTACTGCTTTTGCTAGTTATATAGTGTAGGCAGTGCAACAATTTACCTCAGATTTTGAAGGCCCCACCATAAACAGTAACAGAACTTAGGAAAGACTTCAACAGAAGCAACAATACCACTCTTGATTGCTTGAGCAAAGATTCCATAATTGAACTCACCATCAACAAAGCACTTCTTTACAAGAACTTCCTCACTGACATTTTTCCAAGCATCAAACCCTGGGATGTGCTTATTGGTACTTCCACAGTACAAGAAATGACTGTTACATCTATTATCTTCAAGACAAACATTGTTCCAACATGTGTCATTGCGTTCTATGGCAAGTAAGTACCAAACGGAGCCAGTTATCTGGAACAAAGTAGAAGAATGTTCTTAGTAAAACTTTTTACACTGTCAGTTTACGACGTATCAGTCATTATGCCTCTGTTTTTAGTTTATAAAATCCTAAACCTTTTTTTTTCTCATAAACAGTTGAAATGTTGCACTTTTGAGTTGAATCCTTGGATTTATGGATGGATTTAGTATGAAAGGACTAATTCGTCACCATTTTTTGAATGGTGAGAGATGAATTCATCATTTTCAAATATTGGACGACTTTGTCCTCTATATGGTGACAAATTCTTGATTTAGTAGGCTAGTAGAGATTAGTGGTGATACTTTTGGTGATTCTTGCTATAAACAAGACATCTCTAATTAATTAAAAGTACATATGATGATTAAATGAGGACCCTAAAGAATAATAAGAAGGTTCAATCATGCAACATGCACTTACATGACTAGCTAGCATAAACCAAATCAAATAGTAAATGGCTCCAAGCAGTGCATTTTCTGCAAAAACACCAGCTGTCTTTTTAACTTCCGATGCTAATGGAAGAAACCTTAGAAATCTTGGAAAATATTGCAGGATCACAGTTCTCAACAGTGCTGTTTTTGTACTCAATACCTCTGAATGTCTTGTTTTGTATAGATATTTCCACACTATAATCTGCATTAGAAACATGTAGAAAATGAACCATATCTAACTAAAATCATCATCAACTTGTATTGAAGTTAGAAGTTTTGTTCAGTAGCCCTTGACAATTCAAAAGGCATGGTTTTCAAACCTGTGGCACAGGAAACACAGACATGAAGTCGATAACGAAATATCGCTGTAAATATCTACTGGCAATCTTTGCAGGATCTATGACAAGTTCACCTCTTCCAAACACACGAGATGAAGGCGCGATATAAGCAGTTCGGAACTGAAAGCTTATGCGCAGGAGATAGATAAAATCCAACACAGTCCTCAGTGCTGCTGTAAAATTCGCCAGCGTGCTATCTATGGCGAGGCAGAATGACTTGACGTTGAAGTAAGGGAGATAGAAGAAGAAAGGGTCAACAGCTACTGAAAAAATGCAGAGGATCTCAAAGAACTTGTTCCAATGGAGAAGGTGCTTGTCTTGAGGATCAAACACTTTCTTCTCTGAAACTTTGAGATCTTCAGGGAACACTGCCCAAGTAGTTACACCAGTTTTCAGTGACCTTCCAAATGTTCTGAGTCCTGCTGATCCTTTCTTCACTCCTAGCCTAAAGGATTGCGACGGATTCTTCCTTGCGCGGCCACCAACATGGAAGATCGATCTTAGCCTATCCATCAAACTCGGTCTGCCTTAATTATGAAAAAAAAAAGGGTGACAAATGATCCTTAGGAAACAATGTAATTGCTTATTCATCCAAGGCTTGAAACCTATCTAATGTTCATTGGTTTGTGTTCTTATTGATTTGATCATCATAATGCTAATTTCTAAGAATGATTGTTTAATTTTATTTTATTTTTTCCCTTCAAAGATCCCTAATTTCTATGTTCATATTAAAGGAGAGGTATATACATAATCATGTAAATGCAATGTTGAAATGCACAATTGAAACAACATTAAATTAGGAAGGTTAAAAAAATAGAGGAAGACTTACTGATGAGAATTTTTAAGGCTTTGATTTGAAGAATAAAGAGAGCAATAACATAAGATGCAGATTGATGAATAAAGAGAGAATGTTTTTGTTTGTGCTGATAAAGAAATTGGAATTAAGGTGGTCTGGTTTGGTTTTTGGAGTAGATCTAGGTAGTTTAGACCGTTATGGTAGTTAGGATTATTGTCCCTGCAATGTATGCATGCCATCACAACCTTCACACGTGCTATACTGTTTATTTATTTTTCAGATATCACTCAAGTCTTCTTGCTATTTTTCTCATGATATCACAATTGTCTTTCTTTAGTTCGCAAACTTTATAAACATGACTCATGTTAGTTCTTGGGACAATTTCCGGCACAAAAACGTTAACAAAACCCTGACATGGACAACCAAATGTCATACTGAAACTTGTAAAACGATATCGCTTTGGTTTTAACGCTTAAATAGTCCAAAAACGGCGTCAGAACACGTATTTTAGGAAAAAAGTTTCAATAAATACTACTTAAGATATTTTTTTTAGACTATTAAAATGTCAAAACAAAAATGACGTCATTTTACAGAATCAACGTGATATTTGGTTGTCCACATCAGCGTTTCGTTAACGTTTTTGTATCGAAAATTAGCTTATAGATTAATGTGAGTCACATTCGCAAAGTTTAAAGACTAAATAGAGGCAATTGAAACTTTAAAGACTAAATTAAGACTCGCATATAAGTTGATGGATTAAATTGAATATTATCTCCTCAATTAATCTATGTGTGTGTAAACCTGTTTGTGCAACTTTATTCGGAATTATAAAAATCTACACATATTATTATTTAAAGAAAATATGTATATAATCATACAGAAATTAAAACCATATCCGATCCTGACTTTTATATAATAAATTACTAGTAAAAAAGATCTCCTTAGATCTAGAGACTTCAAAATGTATAGTATATTGCTCATAATTTTATATAAAAAAAGGTATATTTTTCATAATCAGTTACTATTATTTGTTTGCTTACTAGTAGAAAAGATCTCCTTAGATGTAGAGACTTCAAAATGTATAGTATATTGCTCATAATTTTATATGAAAAAAGGTATATTTTTCATAATCAGTTACTATTATTTGTTTGTTATCAATGTATCACATATATTCATGTTGAAATTAAAAATATATTATGAAATTAAAAAGAATGTATAATATCAAGGATCTCGCAAATTAGGAAAGATACTATCACCACCAAAAATTTTCGATGAGACCAAAAAACACGTTGAAAAATTTATAGCCACTAGAGCCTTATCATTTCTGAATGTAATGTTTTTGTTATTTTCTTATCATTGAAATCTCCTTTTTTTTTTAATTGTGTTGATTGATGGTCGGATCTTTTGTATTCATTCTCACATAATCCTATTATATTTTTCTTGAGTAAAATAACAATTATATTTTAAAAAATTTTAATTTTGGACTAATTAAGTAATTAATTTTTTTTAAATCTTAATTAAATTTTTTCCGATAATAAATTATGGACATGTATGTCTTTCTGTCAATAGATGATACGAAACGAAATAAAATTGCTCATTCATTTTGTTATTTACAGTGATGTGTATTCCTTTACTGTCACATGAATATAGAAACAATGTAATTTTGAACAATGATTAATGAAACCTTCTATATTTTTTTAGTTTTCATATAACTTTTATCAACGACTCCTTATTTATCATAAATCCTACCAAAACAGGTAGAGTTTTACTCCAAAAATGGTTGATTATTTTTGTGACGATTTTTCATAAATAGATATGTTATTTTTTTTAAAGACATTATTAGTCCTCTGTTTATTATAAAATAAATATCAATATATTTGTACTCCTTTCACACTATAGATATCAATTAGATTATTTGTATTGATAATATGATATACTTAATAGTCTTGGCATTTTTAGTGAGGATATGATTCTCAATGAACATTTCAAGAAAGTAATTGATACCTTCTTAAAACACACAATCTGAATTGCTTAGCCTCAAATTATGCTAAGCCTATTCAAAGGGGGAAAAAACAAAGAGAAAAAAGTTGAATCTAGAAACTTATGTATTTTAACAAGGTTGTCTCTGATTATACCCCCCAAAAAAATACTGTCTTTGTGGTGCCTCTGTACAGAACCCCTGAATATTTTCTCCCACAAGGTATTTTTTTTTTCTTTTTCTTTTTTTTTTTTAATTAAATGAGCTGAAATTCATTACTGGTTGGTCATGAGATGTTGAAGTTGATTATTATTTTTGGCAGTAAATATCTAATTTAAGGGCCATGGAAATACTTGATGATGCAATTGACAACATGGGGTTGAGTAACAAAAAAGTTTCAAAGCTTCTACTTGTGCTTTTCATAGTCATCCCTTTGGTTTTCATCACTACTACCTCAATGTGCAAAATCTCAAACAATTTTCTTCCTTTTGAGGGGTTTCAAAAAGTATTATTAGAAGGAAGATATCAGAATGATAATGATAATAATAATAATCATAGCATGGAATTGGAAGGAAGAGGAATAGTCCAAAATATGACACATGAGAACTCAGGAGGAGGAGAAGAAGAAAAGAATAATACTATTGAGGTAAGCAACATTGTAAAGTTGTAATGTCCTTCTTGTTATTTTTTATATATGATTTTAGTTAAAATAAGTTTTAAATTTCTAGCAAATTTATATATTTTTTTGTTTAGTTCTTTGGAATTTTTGTCATATTATTTTAAAATTTAAGATATTTTATTTTGGTCTCTATTATTTCCTAAATATTTATGTATTTCGTTTTATCTTTTATGGGTTAATATTTGCCGGAACAAGTTAATAGTAGGTCTAAAATAAATTAGACAATAAACTAAAAAAAAAAGGAGTTTTAACTAATAAAAAACCTTAATTTTAACCCAATAATTTCAACCCATATTTCTGATATTGCTTTTATTTTTTGATAAAATTTTAGATAAAAAAAATTACTATTGACAAAAATAATCATCTAAAAAACGAAATTGGTTGAATAAATTGTGTGTGAATCAAAATCAAATTCTCTAAAATTACTAAATTAGGAATTTTGATGATATTTTTTTTATTTTTAACATGTAATTCATTCTAAAGTCTAATCTAAACTTAATTAATGACTAAATTAAGGTATCTCAAGGGAAAGTTCAGAATAATTGCACTGCTTCACAAGGAACAGTAACAGATGGAGGTTAGTTATATGCTTCTTTTTTTTTTTTCTATTTTTTTCAACTTAATTTTTTTCGTTTTT
>NC_029793.2:878617-895082 GCF_000816755.2 Arachis ipaensis | reverse complement strand
AATCCTTATTCTTAATTTTTTTTATTAAATAAAAAATATTACACTCGTTATTAATTAAACAAATTTTAATTCTTTATTTTAAATTAAAACTCATAATTTATTATTTTATTCATTACTTCTAATAATAAATCATTTTTAAGAAGTGTTACAAATAATGTCTAAATACTTCTTATACTTATACATGATACTATTGTTCTCTAATTTTTCAGGGCCAAAAAATAACACACAAAAACTTTCAACAAATGATTCAAAAAATTCAACCACACATGACAAATTTCTTGATGGACTTTTACCTTCTGGATTTGATGAATCAACATGCCTAAGCAGGTATCAATCCCATTTATACCGCAAACCTTCTAATCACAAGCCATCTCCATATTTGATATCTAAACTCAGAAACTATGAAGAATTTCACAAAAGATGTGGACCAAACTCTAGAGCTTATAAAATAGCCATGCAAAAAATAACAACCCCAAGTTCTAAAACACATCATCATTATCATCATCACAATGATAATGTTGATGCTGCAAAGTGCAAATATCTTGTATGGACACCTGTAAATGGACTGGGAAATCGAATGATTAGCATCGCCGCCGCCTTCCTCTTCGCCGTCCTCACAGACAGAGTTCTGTTAGTAAGATTTGAAGCAGACATGCATGGCCTATTCTGTGAACCATTTCATGGGTCAACTTGGATTTTGCCTATGAATTCACCCTTTTGGAACCATGAGAATGTTGAGACATATCAAAGTATAGTGTTAGCTAAGGTGGACAAAGCTAGAAACTTGACATTGGATCAATTGTTATTGCCTTCTGTTCTGTTTATTAATCTACAACATACAAAAGAAGATCCTGAAATGTTTTTTCATTGTGATCATAATCAAGAAGCTCTCAAGAAAGTTAATGTCTTGATTGTTCAATCAGATCAGTACTTTGTGCCTTCTCTGTTCATGACTCCATCTTTTAGTCATGATATGAACAAGATGTTCCCGGAAAAGGATGCCGTTTTCCACCACGTCGGCCGGTACCTTTTCCACCCTTCGAATGAAGCGTGGGGACAAATTAGTAAATTCTATGATACATACTTGGCGAAAGCAGACGAGAGGATTGGACTGCAGGTAAGCAGTGACGGATTTAAAAAATTTTGTTATTAAAAGTATAAAAAAAAAAAACTTTTTAAGACTATAAAAATATTTACATGTTGTTGATAAAATATTTGTAGATAAGAGTGTTTAGACCCACTTTCACTCCTCAACAAGCAGTTATGGACTTGCTTTTAAGCTGTGCTACAAGTAATAAGATACTTCCAGAAGTCGATACGCAAAATCCGGCCGGCACGACGGCTTCAAAAGTGGGGAGAAACAACCATACTCTAAAGGCTGTTGTTGTGGCATCTTTGTATCCAGAATATGGTGAAAATTTGAGAAGTATGTACCTTAAAGGACCAACTATTACCGGAGAAGTAATAAGAGTTTATCAACCAAGTCATGAAGAAAAGCAAAAGTTTAAAGATAATGTGCATAACATAAAGGCATTGGTGGATATGTATCTACTAAGTTTATGTGATGTGTTGGTGACTTCTTCATTGTCTACTTTTGGGTATGTGGCTCAAGGTTTTGGGGGTTTGAAGCCTTGGTTACTTTATGGGCTGGTAAGTAATGAAACACATTTTCCACCTTGTCTTAGGGACTTGTCACCTGAGCCTTGTTACCATTTTCCACCTCAACATCAGTGTAATGGGAACTCCAAAGAACATTTTGCTGCTTCTTTCCCACATATGTTTGAATGCAAGGATTATTACCGTGGAGTGAAGTTGGGTGATGGTGTAGTTCATTAATTTTTAATTTCTTATCTAGGTTTTAGTTTCATTTTGTTTTCTTCTTTTGTACTATTGTAGGTGTATATTCATTTACTTTTTTTTTGTTCAATTGAGAATTGTACATTTTATATATTTTAATTTTTAAGTTTGGTTTAAGAATTATAAACCAATAATCTTATGCTGTGTTTGTTTCTGAGAAATGGACAAGACAAGACATTGAAAACAAGACACAAAAGATAGAAATACAAAATTTTGTGTTCTTGTATTTTATTTGGTGATAAACTAGAACAAATTATAAAAATACAATTTATTTTTATTTTTTGTTTCATTTAATAAATTTGAGAAGAAAAATATAATAATAAAAAAATATAATTATAAAAAATTAACAAGAATAATGAAAGAAAAAAAAAAGTTGTGTTCTTTGTTAGTATTTTTGTGTCCTTCCTATCAGAATGGACACAAAATACACTACTTCAGTGTCCTCAGACATAATGTCTCTATCCATGTCTTATCTGTCAAACACAATTTTGTATTTTAATGTTCTGTCCCTAAAAACAAACGCACTCTTAAGTTAAAAGTTAAGTTACGATGTCTAGTTAATTTTGTGATTATTATTTAATCGGTTGACAATTAGAATTTTCTAAAGAGCTCAGGTATTCATTGGCATAGAATAATTAAAGGTGGAAACTTATATATAGAAAATTTTAGTAAAGTTAATAACTAACAGTTTGAAAATTTAGTTAAATCAATCAAATTATTTAGGGAGTCACTCAGATAATAATGTTTAAAATGTATTTTTTTAAAATATTTTTTAATGATTAAAATTTAATACATATAATCAATTAAATCGTATTATTTTTATTAAAATTAGGCCAGTCAAATTAATTTGACCGAAAAATAGTGAATCAAGTCTTGAACTGGTCTAAATTAATATTATTTTTTATAGAAAATGACTAAAATACTCTTATTATTATTATTATTATTATTATTATTATTATTATTATATATTAAAAATCTTAAATTCTAGTCCTTTACTTATGATTTAATCGATTATATATGTTAAATTTTAATTATTAGAAAACATCTTTAAAAAAAAGACGTTTTAGACGTCTTTATCGACTCTTAATTATTTAATGACTTTTAACTATCAAAAAGTTGATTGCACTTGGATTTTTACTATAATAAAATAAGTCGCAATATGAACCACTAATCATAAAATATATTGTATTTCCATAATTAAAGATATAATTCATAAAAAAACAAATAAATAAATAAAAGAAAAAGTGATCTTGACGCTGATGGAGTATGGATGGTCAAGCAGAAAGAAGGTATTATAATGCACCCCTGATAAGTTGGCACACCATGAACCAAACTTGGTCACGTGCGCCGCAAGCAAAAATAGTTTTGACCTTTGACTGTTACACGATTCAAATGGTGCGTTTCGAAACAAGTTGAAAATCAAATCAGAGATTCACTCACAGATTCACAGGGCGGTGCATAAGTTTTCCGTCACTGTCTTTCTTCCCTTCATCGCGTTTAGGGTTTCGGAATTTCGCCCAAGTTTTCAAATTCAACTCAATATCCTCAGCTATGGTACGGTTTTTTCTTTGTTCCTTGTTTTGTTTTTTCAGTCATTGTATAGTATAATTTTTCTTATTTTTGGGATTGAGTGAAAGTTGAAAAGAAAAAGATGTTCTAGTACAGTCGAATTTCATACTTTTCATGCTTGATAAATCATTTCAATTTATGCAAATGGAAGGGTTATTTGGGAAGATAGGGATTCAAAGAGCATCTCTTCTGTATTCTGTTTTACACAGGGTTAAGATTCTGGACATTATATTTGTGATTTGGTGTATATAGTATAGACATTGCCTAAATACATTTTATTTTTAAAAAAAATAAATATTATTACCTTGGTTTGAAAAGATGATCATGAAATTTTGGGGTAATAGGTGATTATAAGGTGAAAATCTCACCAAGCAACTTCAGGATTTGAACCTTAGGTAAAATTCAGATGGTGTCATGAGTTGCAATCGACGGCTTTATTTTTTTTGTAAAGATTTTGGGATTCTTTTCTGAATTAAATTGTATGCTTTATTAGTGTAAATGTACTTTGGAAAAACAAAAATGAGTCTATTTTGGACATTGTATCTGATATGGCGATGTCTGGCAGTGATTCTTGCAGATATTGGATATTTAAACAGTAGGAAATCGCTCGAGCCGGTACTGATGGGTATAATAAGGAGTTGCTTCTCATTCATAGCAGGGACAGTCTGTGGCATTTATGTGGCTCAAAATTATCAAGTTTCTAACATTACCAAGCTAATTGACACTACCTTGCACAAGGCAAAGTAAATTGAGGAAACATATCGCAAGCCTAAGAAGAAGGGTTCTGATGATGATAACTACGATTAGTTCCCCTATATGGCGCTACTCCAGAATCAGGTTCATATTGCTGTGATGATAATCTCTTCTTTGTTTTGTTTTCCTCAATGATATATAGGGTCAAATAAATTTGTTAACAAAAGTATATGGTATATCGAAATGAATGGAAGAGTGTTAGAGGAAATTTCTTAGCATTTATAAGATCTTTTTTCACCTTTTTAATGGGAAATGTTATCTTTCTTTTGTCTTCCTTGTTTGGAATCTTACATTGAAATTACAAATTAAAGAAATGTATAATATAATCATTCATTAATCTTGAATATATTTTGGGATTGGGCAAGAAATCTGTTTTTAAGGTCGTCAGAATTATGTAATATACCTGGAGTTTTATGCCTATAAATTTTAATGGTACTTTACCTACTCTTGATAATAGTCATCATCTTATTGTGGCTTGTTAATTATACAGTTCCATTGTTGGTGCACAATTTTGACACCAAGATAAAACACTTTTGCGAATAATATTAAACTATATATTTAGTTCTGTTGATGTACCTATAGTTGTAATAATTCACATTATCTCATGGTGTGTCTATCTATGTGATGTTAATAAACATTCTCATTAGATGTGTCGCCTGCCTGTTTCATCTAACAAATGAGCTTAGGTATATATATTTTTTTAAAGCAACTTGGAATTTCCTCTGAAATCATCCCCATGAACTTACAAGACTGCAAGAATTAAGGAAACATGGTGGCTGAATATTTAAGTTACAAACATCTCTCAGTTCATTGATTGATGTGCATTCTTAGTTAAGCTTTAGAGTGTTATTAGGATATTTCCTTTTTACCTGTGGTGGCATGTAAAAATACCTCAAGCATTTAGAGGCTCTATTCTAAGGACAGAACATAAAGTAATATCAGAATTTAATATGTCATTTTTCTTTTCATTTTGAACTTAATTTTGATGAGTTCAGTGTACGAGTCTTACATTGCCATTCAACCACATATTTCTATTGGTAAGATTTTTAAGGTATTGGGTGATTCACTCAAAACACTTCAAATGATTTGGCAAGACAAACTTGAACACCTGTTCAAACTTTTTATTTTTGATAGTGCATCAAAATTAAACTATACGAGTGTGTGTGATAATTTTGGCCAAAATCTGTTGGCGAACACTAGTTAGGTTGCAGGTTTAAATAGGTTGCAGGTTTAATCTTATGTTACGGGTTACGGAATTTCCTTCGAGATTGCCGGCATGACGTCTCAAGACGGCGTGAACTCGATTGTGGGGATCACTTGCATGAAGTTTCAAGAAGGCACGAATTAAGGAAACTTGAGAACAAAAATTGTCTAGTTTCATAACCATCTCTCAACATTTACCAGCCTCTCTATTGTATAATTTTAGATGGTTCTTGAATGCCATTCATATGCTGCTTGTCATTCGTGGTGACGTGTGAAGATATTTCTCTAAAGTGCCAAGGACAAAAATATCTTAAATATGTCTTCATTTGTATCTAGTAGTTTTTAGCCTTTATCTTTCTGCAAGTACTAATCTCATGCCGCAGTATTCCCCGAGATCACTCGCATAAAGTTACAAGGTGATGAAAGTCAAGGAAATGAAGGGGTGAAGCATTTATGCCTCATAGTCATAGGGTCATAGTTTAAGCTTTCAAAGTGTCTTTTGGTATACTATGTATTTTAAAATAAGAATAACTCAATTTTTGTCTCTAGTATTTTCTGCTGTCTATCCCATGTTTACCCCTTTGTGGAAACATGATAGTTCAAGGTAAATCTGGAATCACAAGTTGGATGAAATAGAGCACATGGGACCTTGGACATGGGCCAAAACCTGGAACTGAAATTACCATGAAACGTAGCACTTGCAATTTTTTTTTTGTCAGATGAATTGAACAACCCTCTATCCTAAGTACCACACAACAAACTCACACACTCTTCACATTTAATCTCACGGTACGGGTTTTCTTTCGATATCACTCTCATAAAGTTAAGGCGGCGACTGGTGATACTTCCGAGATTACTCGCATAAAGTTAAGGTGGCGACGACCGATAATCAACTTGTCCAATAGGAAAAAAGGTTTAGAGCCTCAGAATCATTCCGAGATCACTCGCATAAAGTTAAGGTGGCGACGGTCGATAATCAATTTGTCCAATAGAAAAAAAGGTGACATATGGGCACAAAAACATTAGAGCCTCGGAATTATTCCTCAACTGTTAGTGACTTGCCTCACTCTTCACTTGGACTAGGGGTCTGGAATACCTTCCCTTTGGTATTTTGGTTTCTAGAAGACCACATTTAAGAGACCTCATCTTATTATCTCCGAAATAAATATCGATGACAAAATCAAGTTTTCTTTTTAATGTATGATTCCAAAAGCACTTATTAAAAAAAATCACTTGTGATCTATTCCTTCAATTTCTTTTCATTTTTAGTTTTGTTACAAATAAAGTATCATTTTCTAACTTCAAGAAGTCATCAATTAATCTTTATATATTATATCTTCTATTATTAAATAGAAAGGAAAATTTAGAAGATAGAATTTAGGATAATTTTGTCTTTCTCTTTTGATTGTTTATATTTTCAATTAAATACAATGATTGTCTTGATACTTGTGTAAAATTAAAATGAGACACTTAATATGAAATGGAAATATCTAATAATTATTTATCATTTGTCCCTCAATAAATCTTAATTAAGTAGTCACCTAATCTTATGTTTAATGTACTCTTCTCTACAAAAAAAAAATAAGTAGACCGAATACAACTCAATAAGATTTGGTCCTTTCTCATCATTTGTTTACTCCATTGTATCATATAATAATACATATAAATCTACAGTAAAATACAATCAAATTATTCAAGACATAAAATCTACCAAGTAACAAACTATGACTAAAAGAGAACTACTGATGCTGATCTGGGTCTGATAGACCTAGTATATG
The DNA here is from genome assembly GCF_000816755.2 of Arachis ipaensis. NCBI lineage: Eukaryota > Viridiplantae > Streptophyta > Magnoliopsida > Fabales > Fabaceae > Arachis > Arachis ipaensis. The sequence goes on along the minus strand of NC_029793.2, from coordinate 887,922 downwards.
TTCTATTTCTTTGATGGAAGGTCTAAATCAATTCCATAGTAGAGTCGTATGCAATCCGCAAAAGATGCCTGTACGGTTGTTCGATTCTATCTTTTTCCTCTCTCTCGCCTTATCGTGCGGCAGAGAGGAAACCAGTATTTTGTTATATCATTAGGGTAATGATCCATCAACCCGCTAGTTCTTTTTATGAAGCAGGAAGAATTTATCCTGGAAGCAGAAGAACTACTAAAACTGCGCGAAACTATCACAAGATATAAATCTACAGTAAAGTACAATCAAATTATTCAAGACATAAAATCTACCAAGTAACAAACTATGACTAAAAGAAAAAGTTCTGAAATCTGAATCACTCCTCCGGTGATGATGACCACAATGGCAACTCCAAATGAAATGGACTCAAATCACATTTCTGATATCCAGGGATATAGGTAAATTTCTTTGTCTGAAGATTTGCAACATAAATCCCTTCATTAAAAGAATACAAGTACACAGTCTCCCATTCATGTGGGTGAAAACCCCCCACACGCTTATAGTAATCAGCACAAAACTCATTTGGCAAATGTCCTGAGAAATCAACATGGTGTACTAATTCCCAATCATTCGAAACCAACTCCCAAACCTTAATATCATTGTGTCCAATATCAGCAATCCTCAAGTCTCCACAAGAAGATCCAAGAAAACCAAAGCTCATAATGTTCATTGGGTCAGAATCAATAGGGTAATCAAGTGTCTCACCACTGAGATGATAAGGATCGTAAACAAATATACTAGTCCTACCCATGAAATACAATCCTCCTTCATATGCAAAACTCATTGACCAATGAGGAGCAAAAGCAAAACCATCGTCTAATATCACAGTCTTTTGTCTCCAGTTTCCTGTCTCTGAGGACCAAACATCAACCTCGAATTCATAGTGTCTTACAATGAAGGACTTGATTCTTACCACCCTGAAACACTTCTTAGGATCAAGATAGTTTCTCCTTGAATCCTCGTTGCAATAAAATGGATCACATGTAAAGCCAATAGCATGAAGACACTCCTTCTTCACCTCGAGCGAAGGGAGCTTGAATGATTCCTTGTTAATGGGGTCATGGAGGAAATAACCATAGCCACTTGTGTACCTGTTGTCACTACACAAGAAAACATTCATGGAACAACCACACACTGTCCCTTTGATGAAAACCTCAGGGGAAATTACAATCCTTTTGTTCTGATGATCATGTTCTAAATCATCATCATCGTAAGGGTCTGGAGGGAAAGTTAGCATGAGTTGATGTGGTGATAGAAAAACCAAGCTAGCACCATAGAACTTATGTTGTGTCCCCATGAACTGGCAAATGAAGTGAGAAGTTGAAATCAATTCGAGCCAGCTCTTTGAGACGCATTTGCATATCGTTGTTGATCGAAAAGGGAGCCTTGTGAAGATCTCTGAGAGCAAATCGTTGCATAAATAGGAGATGCTGCTGCTGCTAACAAGTGTTGTTGTGAAACAACTCTTCTTATTAGTATGATTGTTGTTGTTGTTGTTGCTGACAAAAAATGATAATGATGATGATGATGATGATGATGATGATGATGATGTTGTGATCTGAGACATATTGGTGATAGTGTTCTACATAGAGATAACAACGATGTTTTACCTGTTCAAATTCAACAGTGGGTTTCCTTAAAGAACGCAGAACCATGGAGTTTGATGGAGCAACACTGAAAACAAGGAGTATGTGAATTCTTTGGATCCTCTCAAACCGACAATTATATATATGAATCATTTTATTATGATTATGTTACGGTCATTATGGTAACAATGATGTTTTTATAAAGTATAGTTTTTTAAGGTACCATATAAGTTAAATAACTCTAAATTTTAATTCGTTTGATTCTAAAAAAAATTAAGCTTTAACTCATATATTATTTTGGAGGACTATATTTTATAATAATTTTTTTAACATTAAAAATTTTGATAATGATTTTTTAAATGCTAATGAATTAAAGAAAGATTTTTAATAAATTTTTAGAAATAATTTTTTGTTTCATTTTAAATTTATAAGTTTGTAAAAATATAAAATTTTTAAAATTTGAACTAAAATACAAAAGTTAGATTTTATGTAATAATAAATTTAGAATTAGTTTAAAAAGTAGTAAAAGCTATTTTCTTATATTATTCGTGTTTAGTACCATTTTTGAGAAATACTTTTAGTTTTATGAGAAATTAATTTAGAGCTTTTAAAGTAGTAAAAAAAATATGACTTCTCTTCTTCTCAAAAGTTATTTTATCACTCCCATTCAAAAAATTTTGACTTCAAAATAAAAAAGACCATTGTACTATTTTCACGCAATATTTCATCTGGTAGAAGTACTGACTTCTACTATCATTTTCGGTTTTATCCGCAGTAAGTAATGGTCTTCCATCACTATTTTTATGCAATGTTTCATCTACTGGAAGTACTAACCCTCCATCATAATTTTTACACAATATTTTATCTGATCCATATGTTGCATATGTCACTTCCATGCATTTTTTTATTATTCTACCACTATATTTTTATTATTAAATTTGTATTTAACATTTCAGTTTTAATTTTTTTTACGTGTCTCCATCATAATTTTTACACAATATTTTATCTGATCCATATGTTGCATATGTCACTTCCATGCATTTTTTTATTATTCTACCACTATATTTTTATTATTAAATTTGTATTTAACATTTCAGTTTTAATTTTCTATTTTTTTCATTTTATTTTTATATAACTTGCTATTTTTTTTTATAATTGTTATAAAAAACATACATGAGACATATTTCACATTTATTTTTTATTTTTACCTACCGTATCATACTTAATAAAACATCAAACACTAACTACACAATAATTTTGTTGGCATTGCCATCAAGATTACTATGAATTAGAATGCTGAAAGTGTTAGAAAAATAGAACTAATAAAAGAGTAAATAAAAGAACCAATTGTCTAATCGATAGTAATCTTAGTGATTAGATTATATAAAATCAACATCCAATATTAAAAAGTATTTGTTATCATTGTTATTTTAATACTCATTCTTTTGTGTAAAAAAATTATATTTTTTGAGTCATTTATCCCAATGCTATAACTTTAAAATAAGTATTTCTAGAACTAAAAATTCAAACAGTAAAATAATTTATTTATAAGATGTTATTAATAAAAGTTCTTATATTTTAAACTCTTTTTAAAAAAAATTTATTTAAATTATTTATTCAAACTGGGTCTTATTATCAATATGTGTTGTACAATAATAAATCCAATCAAGTTAATTCAATTTACTACTCTTATAACATATATACATTACTTGATTCGATTTAATATTTTTATAACATATATATGTTGATTCAATTTACATTGAAAAAGTGTAAATTAAATTTATTTGATTCGATTTATATGAAATGTCAAATAAGATATGCACGTAATTAAATTCAATTTAAAATATTTGTATAATTTTTTATTTAATTTATTTATGTAAATTACTTTAATAATTAATACCAAGGAATTAATATTTTATGATTTAATATAAAGGGAAGAATGAGTAGGACATGAAAAAGGGCAGGAAGGACCGAAGGAGAGGAACAGAATTGACTATTGATAGTTATTATTACCATTTGTTTCCTTCTATCCAATGTGAAACACACCTATGCTCACACCTATGCTCACAGCTTCTTGTTATACACTTCTCTCTCACACATAAAAAATAATAAGCGGTTTTTCTCATGAATCATAATAGTTAAAATATTTGTATTCAAATTAAGAAAGAATATAATTAAAAAAAGAAAAAGGTCACGGTAATTAATAAAAGAGGATTTTCTTCTTTCTTTCATTTTATAATTACGTTAAAAAACTACATTTTTTATTTAGTAGAATATTATCTATCTAAATCAAGGCATGATTTAGTACACTTATTCTTGATTTGAATTCTTTTATAATTTAAGCTACTTGTATTAGTCACTTTAGGAGCAACCTTTCTCCAAACCTTACATTAACAGAAAATGCTTATGCACTGGAATCTGGATTATCCTTCTTTAAGTTTTATCTCCATAATAAATTCTCCTACCCAATTCAATGCTTTGCTTACACTCACTCAAAAGTCAAAACTCTGCCTCATCCTTCATACAAAAGGTAATAAATTTAGGAGTTACTCTTTAAGAGATTAACCCAATCAAAGCATCCATTAAACTAAAGAACTGAGATGACATTATTAGTATATAGTATCTCAAAGTTGAACTTATTGGTAGGCTCTGAAATGAAAAATGACAAAGCCACATCAAACAATAGCCTGTTCTTAGTGGGTGAAAAACAGGATACATGTATCAAAATTTCCACTGGGGTAGTAGTAACACCCCATCTCTATAGTTAAGCATAAATTAAAAAATGTGCTCCTCCAAGCAAAAATTACTAATCTAGATGTTGTAAAAGCCTCAGCTTAATTCAGCTGAGTATGGGGAAGGACACCCATTGCTTCATTCTTGTTTCTAAATAGGTGAGTGACATTGGGTTTGGAACACATTTGCCCATAACTTTGATACAACACTCCTCTGTTTGACGCATAAGATGAGATGCCAACACCTTACCAGGAGTCACGACCGAACGAATTCTGAGTAGAATCCTGAGGGTTCCCTTCTATGTTTCTACGCATCCCTGCTTGTCCACCTTGTTCTCCAGGGCCTCTTTGAGCATTAGAAAAGCCAAAACCGGGTCTTTGATTGGTGTTAGGAGGCCTTGAGTATCTTGATCCTGCAGGAGGAATATATTGATTGTTTGGCCTTGCTGCATCCCTTGTTCCAGGACCTCTATTGTTGAAACCTGTATTATTCGACGATGTTTGTTGGTATCGGTTTCTTGGCTCGGCTCTTTGGTATCTATTCTCAGTTGCAGCAGGAGGTGCTTGTGCATGAGATTGAACCTTGTTACGGTCAGCTCTCTTATACCTATTTTCTGGCTCAGGCGGAGACACTGAATCACTTGTGGTAATGTTTTGGTAATCAGAAGGACAAGCATTATTCCGGTCTCTGCTATTTTTCTCTGATCCTCCTACCTCCTCTGCAGCTTCAAACCCATATTTAGTAGAACTGTGCTTCCCATGTTCGATAGAATCACTAGAACTAGTTGTTAATGATTCCGCATTATCTTCCTGAGCCTTAAGAGCCATCTCCAAAGCATCTTGAAATTTTCGTGGAGCACCACCACCTTTTTTAGGCCCATATTTGGCATGTCTAACAATCATAAATACATCTTTTTTTGCCACACTTGGTCCACTTTCCACAACAGTGACATCTTCTATCTGCAAAGATCGTTATGATTTATGAATATAGAATGGAAGGACAAAAAAATAGGAGAGAAATATACATAGTATCTTGTAAAAAAATAATTCAGATTGGAAGTCCCAGAATAAAGCCTGCACCATCATACCAGAGCATTTAGACGGGATAACGCTCCTGTTGTTTCCTGCGTATCACTGCCTGTTGCCCTGCACTGTTTTAAATGGACAAATAAAAAGGTATCATAAATTTATTTTGTCACATCATCTTTAACTAGCAATACATAATGCAACTGACTAATGTGATATTTGATGTGATAAAGAGCAAGATCTTATTAGATTATCTCTTTTTTGTTCTTTTATTATTTCTCAAACCTAGAACCTAAACATAAGCCTTAAGCAGTAACCTAATCCAAAACCAGAGTGCATATTCCATATATGAAAAAAAGAGAGTACCTTCACACGATATCCCTTTTCCATCAACTTTTTAACCATATCTGCTTTCATCTTCAGGTCTTTCATTTCCTGAAAATGTCAACAGAAAATTCAATATCAAACTTCTTTAATCCTTTTCAAGGCTCTGTACTTCCGGATACAACAAGAACACAGTCAGAATACAAAAAGCTTACACCCAATAATTGACCCCCCTCAAACACAAAAAACAAATTATATGTATCCATCTAGATTATTTGCATGCCTTAAAGCCGATTGCAGCAAGCCTATAAATGGGAACATAGTCAAAATACATGTTTAACAGATTTGACCTACAGCAAATAATTTTGATTTGAAAGAAATAAGCTTGCTTAAATATGTAAAGGATAAATAAAAAATAAAAGGAAGGATGAAGTGGAGAAAAAAAAACACTTACAGTTTTTCCAGAAAACCGCACTTCCTTACATTCTCCTTTTCGCAATGTCAGTTCAGACTGCATTTGTTAGAAAACTGATTAACAATAGTGCATATCATAAAGATTTGTCTTTGGCAACTCATTAAGCACGCCTTAAAAGCAGAATGAGCATATTGCTGACATTTTCACGGTACAGTGTAGCTCAAGCACCAGTAATTTGCTAATTAAAGATTCATATGTTTTAGTGTATGACCGAAAATTCAAAAGACCAAAAGAAAATAAAAAATCTCATATCCAATTTCAACCAAAAGCAATTTACAGAAACTACACAAGCAAATTGAAAACATAAATCCATTGCATAATGCACCTTGCTTTTAGCACGCTCCTTTTCCTTTTCTTGTTTCTTGTATGTTTCCTTGTGGTAGTCCATTATTTTTACAACAGGTGGATTACCATTCCTCTGAACCTGTAATACATGCACTCATATAATAAATGTCATACCTCATGTAATTCATGTAACTTTCTTAATTCATATTTCTATAAAAATGTTAGTGCGTCAAAGTTGACAGATATGACACATGGGTATATAAATTATTACTGGTCACAACATGCCCCAAATATCAAGGATATGCTGTTGGTGGGGGGTGAAAATGATCACACTCTACCAAAATCCAGATTATGACATAATCACTGGAAAGACCCCAGGATAGCAGAAAAACAATAAATCCTTCAGTAAACATTTTCATTCAAATTATGTAACCTACTTCAACTCAACACCTATACTATGCAAGTATATCGAAATATCAGTTAAATGGAAAAGACTCTAAAAGAAAATAATAAACTAAAAATAATCACCTCAACCAAATCAAGTTTGAGCTTCCTGGCACGATCAAGTGCTTCAAACCTTGATATTATTGAATGATTCCCTGTGAATTTCATATTGTCATAAATAGAAAATAAAGATGATCTTTCAAGCAGACATATATCTAATTGGTATGTTTCCATCCACAGCAGATCCATGGATATCTATCATCTAAGCATGGGTGCATGACTCCAAAACATATACCATTCATAAAAGATAAAACAAAACGGCTAAACTGCAAGCCCCATAGTAATGAGCTAGTGCAGCATAACCATTATGAAAAATAAATCAACATTCCTCAATTTAAGCAATTAAGAATAAGAAAAGATGAATGATGGCAAGACTTGAAAGTCAACATACATATGCAATGCTGTCCAATATGATAATAACAAAGCAAAATAAAACAACCAAATCCCCATTCATTAGCATGAGAAAATTTGTACCATCGTCAAATACAAGCCTAACATATTGAGCTTTGATTTGGTCATTCAATCGTCGCCCTTCAATGGAGTCCTCTTCTTCCTTCTTCCACTTACTCTGAAACTGAAATCCCAAAATGTATCAACTGACATCATCAAATCCAAGACCACTACCATTTAACCATTAATGCCCACTCCACCGGCTATGCTACCAAAATTCAAAACCCTCCACAAGTACAACGCAGAAAAATGACATCCCCCCACATTGATCAGCCATGAAACAAGTCAATAATCAACCTAAAAACGCCCCACCATGGATAGCAAAACTAATAAAAGCAACCCAATTCCAATCACAGTTAAGATTCAAGACAAACAGCTTCGACAATAACCTCCAGCATAGACAAATGCTTGAAAATTTACCTGAATGGGAGCAGCAAAAAACCTCACGCTACTAGAAACGAGAGGAGGTGTGTCATGGAATGCCCAATAGGGCTGCGGAATCCGAAGAGTGCCTGGTTTTGGAATGGAATTGATGGATGAAGAATGAGGAAGCCGCATGTAACATCTATGGTTCTTTAATTGGGTGAAAGCTGTTTTGAGCTTGTTGTTTCGGATTCGTTGCAAAAACGCCATTACCTTAACAAAATCAGAAGTGTTAGAGTAACTGTAGCTGTAACTGAGGTCACTTTATTGTTCAGTAATGGCAGAAATAGAAAATAGAGTTTGAGCTTCTAATAGATATGGTGACAAACAAAGATATGCTGACACTTAACCAGAAAGAGTTTTGTTGAAAACCTACTTTTCTGTATATTTAGGAGAAGATTTACCAACAACAGCACATTCGATCATCAATAAAAATTACCAGCAACAACAAATTAGATAAAATTAAGTAACAATTACAGAGCAAGCAAGCAACACCACAATGCAAAACGAGGGAATTGCACATCAGCCAACAATACTACTCATCTTATAGCAATAACAACAACATCACCGCATTCAGCATCAATAAAAACTAAAAAGTCATGAACTTTTTCGAATAATTTGTTTTTTCAGCTTGCGTCAACATATAAACACCAAAATATGAAGTAAAAAGAAAGAACTACATGAACGAATTCGAAAACTGCAGAAATTAGAAACATTAAAACATAAATAAATTCAATGTAAAAAAGAATGAAAAATATAGCTATGAATCTCGGAAAAGAGAGAGATTGGAAGAGTAATATAATACCTAGCGAGAGGGAAGAAGAAGAAGAAGAAGCTGAAGACGAATCTGTGACGCTGAAGAGAGAAGCAGTTATAAGTAGGATTTTGTGTTTTCAGGGGTTTAAGGGCACTTTCGTAATTGTGCTTCTCTCCGGCTGGTTTCTTCTGCTTCAGTTTTGAAGATCCATGGTGGTTACTGGTTAGTGTTGCCTTTGCTTTTTAAAAATTTTTTAAAATTTTCTTTTTGTTTTTCTAAAATTATTTTTTAAAATTATAATTATTCTGTTGATCCCTATAGTTTCGTAAAATTTTCAATTAGGTCCCTATACTTTTTTTTTTTAATTGGGTCCCTGTATTAAATTTTTTTTTTCATTAAGTCTCTCTTAGTAGTAATTGACTTAATTTTATAACGACCCAACTAAAAAAAAAGATAATTGGTACATGGACCTAAATAAAAGGAAAAAAAGTATAGGGACCAAATTTAAAAAAAATTGGTGCAAGGACTCAATTAAAAGAAAAAAAAAAGTATAGAGACCTAATTGAAAATTTTAAAAAATTATAGGGACCAACAGAATAATTAAACCTTCTAAAATCGAATAAATAATAGCTCATTATATTGATATATAAAATCAAATTTAGTTGATTGAGTAATTAGTTTATTTATTCGTTAAAACAAATATTGAATATTGA
>NC_029793.2:872012-877821 GCF_000816755.2 Arachis ipaensis | reverse complement strand
GTCAACTATATATATTTTTTTTTTACCAAATATATATATTGATAAAATGGGTCATTTTTATCACAATATATATTCTACACCAAATTAGAAATATTTTGAATTTCTACACTAGTTCAATTGAATTGAATTGACCTATATAACTAAGCAATAGTCATTAGTCAAGACAAACAGTTATATAGCATTGGAAAAGTTAAAAAGGTTAACCAATTGAAATCAAAGGTTTAAGTAGAACAAAAAAAATTAAAAAAAAAATTGTATTATATGAGCTCACAATTGCAAGATTAAATGGAGTTTAGATTTGCGAGAGATTAGTCTTTCGTCCGAATTAAGAAATACTGTAAAAAAGAAACTAAATGAAATTAAAAAGTATATATAATTAATGTCTTAAAATCCTAAAAACTAATCAACTCTTACTTCATATAAATGGAGAATAAATAATTTCTCAAACTAACAAAAGTCATGATATCCATTGAGTGAATATCATTGTAATTACAACATCATAAAGTTCTGATTTGATAGGAAATTAAGGACAAACCGAACTAACAATAATGTTTATGCTTGACAAATTAATTAACTAAATCCAATCCAATCTAAACCGAAATAAAAGTGTAAAACAATAGACACTATTAAAGAGTAGAGTCCCCAATCCAAGAGCACAGGAGGAGGAGAAGCTGACTTTGTCGAATGTTCGGCGGCCACAGCGGCCGAAGGAGGAGGCGGAAGAGGATGAACAAGAACAGAGACCTTCATCCCATTGAAACATTGTCCATTGCCACAAATAAAGTAGTATCTCTTGGCCTTATTTAAGGGTATGAAATCCTTGCCACTGCTCCAATTCCCAACAGCACTATCTGTAGTGCAGTTATCATAGCCAGTTTGGTTCACTTCAAACACATTGTACTGTGTCTTCTGGTACCTAAATGCTGTTAACAACACAATCCAAATTATGAAACTCAAAAGTCTAATTCATTAAAAAAATGAAAAAATAAACTAATGGTGGATAATACTATTCTAATAAAAGTAAGAAGAAAATGTAAAATTTGATTGAGAATTATCTATTAAACCATAAACACTAAAACTAGTAATGTAGATAAAAAAAACATGTCATGTGTAACTTAAAATAAGCTACTATGTATTTGTCTATAAATATATGTATTTGTCCCTATATTTTCAGTAAAATTGTAAATTAGTCCCTACACTTTAAAAGTTTGTAATTAGATTCCTAAAGAGAATTAAAATTTGCAATTTAGTCCCCGTTGGTCAAAAAATGTTGATTTAACATAATATTCTCAGAATATGCTGAAAATATTCTGTTAAAATAGAGAATACACTGAGAATATTCTGTTAAATCAAACAATTTTTGAACGACGGGAACTAAATTACAAATTTTAATTATTTTTAGGGATCCAATTACAAACTTTTAAAGTATAGGGACCAATTTGCAATTTCACTGAAAGTGTAGGACCAACTGCGTAATTTAACCTATTTTAATGTGTAATTTAATACATCATTTTCATTCCTTGAACAAAACAAAACAAACCATAGACCAAAATAGAATGTTTTAGATCTATGATATATAGATCTATGGCAATAACAATAGTCACATTTACAAGAAAGATAGAATTCAGAAATGGGAAAGAGAAGGGTAACTAAGAAGGAGGAGAGAAATGAGTATACTAACAAATGAGGTCACCAACATAGAAAGTGTGGTTATTGGCCCAAAGAGTGTAGTTCATGCCAGGGTTCCAGCCACGGTTTGCACCAACAATGTGGTCTGTGGCTGTAACCACAGTGGTGCCTGAAATCACAAGAAGCAACATTGCACACAATGAGTAGTAATAATGGGGCATCTTCATCTTCATAATCACTGGAAGAAGAGAAGAAGGAGTTGAAGAAGATTGAAGATGAATAGTCACTAGATAGATAGAAATATGGAGTAATAATTGTGGTAGGGTCCAAGAAAGTTGGACACTTATTATGTAGACAGTGGTGCATTTGCTGTATCATAATTCATAATGTGCTTGACACTGACCCACCTTCTAAGTTTAAACATAACTTTTTCCCTCTCCCCTTAATTCTTTGTTTTTGTGGAGTAAAATTAATTTTGCCATCAATTTTTTTTTTCTTGCAGTATCTTCTAGCTCAAAAGTTTAAGAGCTGATTCGCCGTGAATTTGAGCTTTATTTAAGAGTTTATAACTAATTAATGAATTGATGCATATACAAGACGAAATATAGTTACGGAGGATAAAAATATTAATTTTTTGAATCAATTATATAAAGTTATGAACATTTAAAGGTATTTTTGTTCATTAGTCATAAAAAGTTTTCATATTTGTTCACTTTGGAGTTTTTGGACAATTCAATTTTTTTTTATTAACATTTTATTTAGTGAATCAATAGTTATAGTAATTTTTTTCTGTTGTGGTCAAATAGTAAGAGGCCCAAGGCATCTCAAGTCATCACTAGATGTCTACACTATCTTTTGAGAGAGCCCTGATGAAGGGTGGTCCAATGAGAGCACAAAAAGTGCCAAATCAGATTGAGGCCCAAATTAAACAAAAAACATTTAAGCCCAAATTTGGACAAAATCTCACATACTATACGAAAAAGTTAGAAAAAGACAAATAGGTCCCTGATCTTTTATCCCGCGGATATTTTTGTCCCTGACCATTGAAAAATATTTTTAAGTCCCTGACCTTCACAAAACTTGGACGGATCAGTCCCTGACGGAAGCATTTGGACGGATTAGTCCCTGACGGAGGCATTTAGACGGAGGGACTGATACGTCCAAATTTTGTGAAGGTGAGGGACTTAAAAGTATTTTTCAATGGTTAGAGACAAAAATGTCCGCGAGACAAAAGGTCAGGAACCTATTTGTCCTTTTCTCAAAGTTCATTTAGCATTCGTTTTTTGGTGATTTCTTCAAATATCATATTTTAAAAAATAAAAATGCTATTATCAAATAGGAGTAACATTATTATTTTCTTAAAAAATTACCTCCAAAACTCATATTTTAGCATATCACAAAATTGTCTACCAAATAAAACTTTTTTAGCGAGTCATCATAACTATTTTTTTATTATTAATAAAGCTAATTAAGAATAGCAGGAGGCGAACTTTATACCAATGGGAGTTGGAATTAGTGGATATGTTGCATGAGACCTTAAGGCCCATAAAGCTAACACATGATAAGTCGGACAGAATTTTTTGAAAGTTTTACAAGGAAGGTATATTTTCAACTAACTCTTTTGTGCAGGTAGTACAGTCAGAATCCCTTCCAGAGGATATAACCAGCTACAGTTTCACAAGAACACTATGGAAAGGTTTGGTGCCGCCACGAGTAGAGTTATTTACTTGGTTTACTCTGATAGGAAGAGTAAATACTAAAGAAAGACTCCTTAGATTGGGAATTATTAGCCAAGGTGATAACATATGCGTCCTATGTAACAAAGAAGTTGAACATATTCACCATTTATTCTTGGGGTGTGAGTTTACTTGGCAAGTGTGGTGTCAATGGCTAACTGAATTTGGGAGATCGTGGACTGTCCCGGGCTCACTGAAAGAACATTTTGAGGGTTTGACAGGTGCTGCTAACAGGAAGGTAGAGCGCAACAAGTTGCTCATTTGCTTTTTCTCGGTTATTTGGAACGTTTTGCTCGAGAGAAACGGACAAATCTTTAATAACAAGGAGGCAACTGCAGAGGTGGTATTTCAGAAATCTTTAAACAGTTATAGAGAATGAAGTAGTCTAGATCCTTTCTGTTGTTGATGGCAATGCCGGAGATGACATTAAGGAGATTTTTATCTTTATTTTCTTATTCTTGTTGAATTGTTGGCCTATTTGTTGCTCCACTTTATTGTGTTGTGCTCTCTTATTAAAAAAAAAAGCATAGCTTGCTAATATAAATCTGTTGCATATATTTTTGAAGGTGGCAGCTAACTTTTTTAGTTTCTACGATATTTTTAGGTTTATTATTAATTTATCGCGAAATTGAGCATTATTTAAAAATTTATTATTGGCCAATAAATTAATGCATACATAAAATAAAATTCGAATTTTTAACACTTATTTAAGCGGACTAATGACCTAACTACTAATTTAATTAGTCTATGTTTTACTCACTTAGAAAGTAGTGAAATTTTTTGCAATTAAACAAAAAACTTTATAATACTTCTTTAGTTTTTTAATATTTTTAATTAATACGTTAAAACGAAAATGAATTTATTGAATTACACTAAAAAAAGATGACATGCTGAAATATTGAACAATCACCCTCTTCCTTTTATTCAAGGCTCTGAAGTGAGAAGAAGAATAAGAAAATGAAGAGCGAAACAAAAGCGAAGGTAGGAAGTGGTGGATTTAGGGCAAAATTGGATCACTATCTATATAGCGGTTCTCCAAAACATGTCTTCGTTGGCATAGTTCTCATCACTGCCGTTTTCTCCGTTCCTTGGTTCCTTAGAAACAGAGGTGACTTCCCTTTATTCTTATTTTATACATAATTCAGATCCTTCAAACCATTGTTGCGTTGTAAAGCTCGAATCTTTTATAAATGTGTTTATTTGATTATTTGTTTGTTTGTGTGATTTAGGGAAAAGATCATTTTGAGGAGCTATTTAGTGTGTGCTTGGTTCTATTTTTGCAAATTTGATTCTTTGTGACTTTAATTTTGTTAAAATTAGGTTAGAACTTAGAAGTAGTTTTAGGGTAATGAAATTTGTCTGAGTAGTGATTTTGACCTAGTTAGTTGTTGTTGAGCTGAAGGATAAATCAATTAGAGAGTTACAATCCTGTTTTAGGGTTTATTTGCAATAAATAGTGAAAGATAGCAATTGTCCCATTTGGATCATGGGTTTTGGAGGTTGCTGGTGAGAGCCTAAGTCTATGAATGATTTTTCATTCTAAAACGAAAAGGGGAGTAAATCTATCTGTCAATGGAGTTTCATTTGATATTTTCCTTTTGCTTATTAGAACTTGCATCTAAGCTCTTAACTTTGAGTTAAGCTATGGCATTGGAAGTAGAAGGCTATAATTTTCATAGGGTTAAACTTGAGTTAAATCTCAATTTGACCCCTGAAATTTGGCCTGATACTCAGAATGACCCCCATAATTTCGTTGGCTCCAATTAGAACCCCCAAATTTACAATTGTGGCTTCAACTTGCCCCTGCGATCATCTCCGTCACCGGAATGCTGATCTAGCGCAATTGCATGACATGGTAGACACTACTTAAACAACGACGCATTGGTTTCGTGTGCAAACCCTTTAGAAACCACGTAGTGTAAGGGTTTTCTTGATGTTTGGCAACTTATAATCGTCGTAGTGGAAAGAAAGAGAGTTTTAACTCAAAAAAACTGAAACGACGTGGTTTCCAAAGGGTTTAGGCGTGAAACCAATGCGCCGTCGTTTAAGTAGTGTCCACTGTGTCATGCAATTGCATCAAATCAGCATTCTAGTGACGGAGATGATCGCAGGGGCAAGTTGGAGCCACAATTGCAAATTTGGGGGTTCTAATTGAGGCCAACAAAATTGTGGGGGTCATTCTGAGCATCGGGCTAAATTTCAGGGGTACAATTGAGATTTAACTCGGTTAAACTTGTTTGATTTTCACATATTTGTTGTATTAGTATTTCATTCCATTGCATGACTTAAAAATTGTTGAAGCCAAAATGCATTTATTCTTTGACATTTAGAATCTGATTTAGACTTATTATTATACGATCACTCGATCGGTTTCTTTTGATCATGATTAGACCTTGAAAACGGATTATATTTACGTAGTTCGCGATTTAATTACTTAATCCTTT
>NC_029793.2:867150-871812 GCF_000816755.2 Arachis ipaensis | reverse complement strand
CACATCAATCTCATCAAGATTACTTGGAAAGAGCTGATAAAGCAAGGAGCCAAAGACTCTCAGCTAGTTCTGCTGCTACCAAGTGATGTTTTACAGCATTATGTTCAAGAGAATAACTTTCAAGTTACACCAAAATTATAAAGGAGTTAGAAATGTTTGTTGATTACCCTTTTAGTGTCTTTTAGATTTTCCTGTGCAATGGAGGTCCATTTTTTCCCTCATGTCCTGTTTCCATTGTACCGAACTTAAATTTATCATGTTATTAAAATAATGATGTACTATAACTTGATGTAGGCAATTTTCATTGGTAAGATATGATTATGCTGTTTGAAGCATGGCGATTGAGTTTAAGAGATTTATGTGTTGCAACGTTTGTTAATCTCTAATGATCAATTAAAGAACCCACTAGTGAGCACTAACCTAATTTTGATTGATGATTGATTAAGAGGAGGTAATACTCATTTAGTGTTTAAAGATGATGTAATTGAAACGAACTAAAAAGGCTTTCTTAATTTTTTAGTTCTTGTGAAATTAACACGTGATTAAAGACAAAGCTCTACCAACACAAGTTGGCACAGATGGATGAGAGTTTATGCCCCTTAACCATCTCTTCCGGGTTTGATTATTCTTGGAGGATGGGAATGAAGTTTGTTTGTTTGGGAGGATCGCCCACTTTGTGTCTTTACGTGTAAATTTTTGTGTCATAGTGGTTTTAACATACTTTTTTCATCATTGAATGTGGTGTAAACTTTAGATGAAATGAGTTTTGCAACTTATATGATGGTGAATGAATTGTATTGATCTAGAGCATGAAACAAATAGTAACACAAATTAGGGTCACAAAACCCCAACATTTCAAACATGTATAACTTAAACTTGAATAAGAACACAAACACTTGCATACTTTTAAAGTGTATTTCACATTATAAGAAACAAGATTAAAGGATAGATGCAACCAATAACACTGTAAATTTAACTACTTTGTTTTAGTATACAATTTTGTCTAAATCATAAATCATAAAGAAAAGAACCACTTACAATTGATGCATAAATGAATTGAAAGAATTGCTTTTAATATTGTCTAACTTTTCAGTTGAAATTCACAATTGCGTGTACCAAAATACTACCTATCCATCTTAATGGTGTGATAACTAAAGCTAAAATATCTCTATTCTAAAGGGGCATGAGTCTTCTGTACTTGAAGAAGCACACAAATGCACTAAATATGAGGATTCCACAAATTCCTGTGATTATAAGAACCCACTGAAATGCTTTAGGAACCCTAAATAATGAGATATCAAAATTCATCCCAAATACTCCTGCTACAACACTAAAGATGGCAACTACAAATGTTGCTGTTGTGAGCAACAGCTCGAATTGGATGAGCTGATTCCGAACGTTATCCTGCCGGAGGAAAAAAAGAGGTTTCAGTCAGTGTTTCGAAATTCACAAAGTTTGCGAAACCAAATAATCATCAATGACAAATGAGGCCAATGTGCACAACCATTTTGTGCTTTGACATATAGAACTAGAACATGTCAGATGATTAGTAATACAAAAGAGTAAAGACTAAAAAAACATGGACAATGATATGATGCATCCAATAATGAGCATGGACTTTTTGTCGGACTAAACACGAAGAGGAAATGACAGAAAACAAACCAGTTGAATGTTGATGAAATCTTCTGTGTCGTCGATGTACTCTTTCAACTGAAACAAGAAACGATGATCAATAAATTGCTGTGGCCAGACAGAGAGAAGTTTTACAAAGATAAGACTGTGTTTACCGATGTCAACTTGTTTAGAGTGCTATCAATTACTACAAAGTATGCTTCTAGTAACATCTCAAGCTCTTCTATGCTTTCTGTAGCACTATCAGAACTTCTCGTGCTCTCATGTCGGCTCCTAGCGCTGCTCATGCTCTTTTCAAGTTTCCGATAAGCCTGAGGCGACGAAACAGGAGAAACCGGAGCAGATATGGATACGGCATCAATTGATTTAAACAAAGACTGATCTCCACAGAATGATGACTCCATTCGCCTTTTCTTCTCAGTAAGATACATCTCAGCCATATCACCATCATCATCCATAAGCTGCTCTATTTCATCTCTAACCTGAATTCATACTCATTCAATAAGAGGAAAGGTTAAAAAAAAGTGAGAAAAACTATGAACTTCATCAATTGCAGGTAAGAAGAAAAAATATATCCATGAAGACTACCTTCTGAACCCTACGAGTCAGGGCAAGGAGTCTGCTTTTCAGCCGACGAGCACGCTCCAAATTCAGAGTACTGATTTTAGATGTTAGTTCATCCAACAACGGATAAGCCTCAATTTCTAACTCAGACACCTGTTGGAAATGGCCACAACAGATTAGAGTGTTACTAACTAATCTTCCAAAATCAAATGAGTAAGAATTTGAGGAAAGGAAATACAACATGCAACCGTATTGATTAAGGATCCTGCTTAGGGATAAATTAACACAACTTTTGTGCTTTCAAACTGTTTTCTAAGTGCAGAACCAGATAAAATAATTCAAGCCATGTGCATAGTCATCCTAAGAATCAAGCTGTAAATTATTCTGATTATTCACAACCATGAACTCTTCAATGTACAAACCTGAGAGTCAAGAAATGTGCATGCTGACTCTAATGCAACTTCCAGTGCCCTGAACTCAAATGGCAAGTCATCCGGGGACGAGTTATTCCTAAAGTCATTATCGAAATTCCTACTTCCTCTGCTCCGGTTCACATCAAAATTGTCTGACTGCCACACATCTCCTGGCTCGCCAACACTGGTCGATGCTAATCGTCGTTGTAGCTCCATCACATAGTTCCATGAATAACTGTCCAAGGAATGCAGGAGAAAAACCTCCTCGGCCGTAATAATACACCTTATCTGTTCTAAGTTGATAACAATAGCTTTTTCCCTTCCAAGGATTGTTGATGGATAGACAAAAAGTGGATCCAATAGGCGAAGATCGCGCGCTGGAAGATCACAACGCCTCATCATAGTAAACTTGTCTACCTCAATTATCTGTGAGTCTCCTGACATATCAACTCGTATCCACGACCGAAGACTCTGCCCTCTCTTCTTCAGCTCAAGAACATCCACTCCTTGATACAGCTGCCGTCCGGCACCCATAGGCCGATTCACAGCCTCTCTTATGTTGATGGTCGTTGCCAGTTTTGGAGGGAGAAGTGGATCTTTCAGGTCTGCCATTATCAAACTTTCCTAATTGCTAATTGCTGAAAGGTAACAACATCAGACAACTTAATCAATGTTGGTAACATTATCAAACATACAATGAACATTCCTCTTTATCAACACTGATGCATGAATCAATTAATAGAATAATCACCAACTTATCACATTATCAAGGCACAAACAATGATACAAGAATAAATTAGCATTTGTATCCATGAAAGATACAAACGCTAACAAATGTATCCATATAAGAATAAAACGACAATTGTACCCACGGAAGATAGCTTCCGTATGCCAAGAATACCCTGACGGACCAATTGTGTAACCAACGTCTGGGTACTTTTGGCACACGAAAGCCATCTTCCGTAGTTATAATTGTCATTTTATTCTTATATGGATACATTTGTCATATCTTTTATGGGTACAAATGGTAATTTATTCATGATACAAAAAGAACTTTCAAAGAATCAGTTTCAATTTGACTAATCAGTTTAATATACCCTACTATTCAACCAAACCGATGTTGATTCCATACTAATTTATTAATAATTCAATATAGATATGTATGCTTCCAAAACCAGAATTTTGGCAGAAAATTAATGATGTATTGGTGAGCATGGTGAATTCATTAAATATGCAAATAAATAAAGACAAAGACAGAGACATGCACCTGATGAATAATTTATAGTGGGGTTTATGTCGCAAAAAGAAACTAGTGGGGTTATGGTGACATAATTGAAGGTTGAAAAGTGAGAAAAGTGGTGGGAAAAGAACAAGTTACAATTTTGATAGGCATAACTAACCATTAACTAACTAACTAACCTGTAATCTCTGTTATAAGTTATAACTGAACAGGACTCTGGGTGAAGAACTCAACCTGAATCTGAAACTCGATACAGAATCTCATGCCAGAGAGAGAGAGAGAGAGAGAGAGAGAGAGATCGGAAAACAGTAACAGAATCCTAATTTAACACATGATAATCACTTCTAACTCTGGTATTTTTTAATTAATTTAAATTAAATTTGATCTTAATAAATTAGATTAGATTTAAATTTTAAATTTTTAAAGATATTATTAAATAAATCAAAATTAAATGAAGTTTTTTGACAAATTCTAATCAAATTTAAATATGAACTATCTTATTTAAAATTTAAATAAAAGATAAGAAATCTAATCCTTAAATAATTTTTAAATTTATACTAAATTCAATCAATTTAGTTATAGACAATTTGGGTTTAGAAAATTTTTCATGATTACTTGCACTTTAAGTAACATAGGAGAATTTATATTTTTTATTTTTTAAATCGATGTAATTGCATTAAAAATAAACTTTTTCTCTTCTTAATCTTTAAGGCTGGTATATTATAATTCTTTCGGTCTTTAGTATGATACGATTATTGTTTTGCCTTTTAATTTTAGAATGACAAAAATATTATTTTAAATTCAAATCACTCT
>NC_029793.2:861848-866977 GCF_000816755.2 Arachis ipaensis | reverse complement strand
AATTACTATTCAAATTCGATAATAAAAAAATAATACCAAATAAAAATGACAAATGTGAATCAAACAAAATACTTTAGACATTAACCGAATTTCGAACTGAATCTTGATAATGTAAAAAAAAATCCTCTTGGTAGAATCATAATATAAAGTGCAAATTATAGTAATATCTTTTTAGTTTTGATAAAATTGTCACAATTTCTCATGTTTTTAAAAACTACATTGATTTTTCATTTAAGTTTTTTTGGAAGGAAAGAGTCTTAATGTTATTTTATATTAGTATTTAGTGTCACGTTTTAATTATATATATATATATATTCGTCGATTAATTATATATTCTATATATTATTTTTACATTCAAAAAATAATAAATTGGCATTAAAATTTAATTACTATTATCAAAATTTTTAAATAAATATGCCATGTTGTTAGTTTAAATTATCAAAAATGCTATTAGTACACTAAAATTAGCCACCAATGTATTTGTGTATAAACATATATGTGACTAAATTTATTTTCAATATGTATTCATATTTTAACATGTATTTTATATGATAGTTGATTTTTGTGGCTGATTTTAATATATACATAACATAGTCATTAAATTATAAGAGAATTTTTAAATATACCGATATACCAGTATTTCAGTGATTTATAACTGTTGATCTTAATTATATATATTTTTTATAATTAAAATCAACCGTTAAAAATCACTAATATACTGATACCCTTGAACATTTTCCTAAATTATATATGTCAAAACTGATACAATATCTTTTAAACCCTTCATTCCTTCACGAAATGCACCATTTCAATATTTAGCTTATTCCTTTTCGTACCTCTCAAGAGACATTTCTTTGTGGTTAAGTGTTCTTAGACATCATATCTTTTATTCTTTACTGTCTTGAGAAATTTATCACATCAAATAGATTAGATGAAATGAAATAAATTGTAGTATATGATAGTACATTCTATACATTATTTTTTGCTTTGCTTTCAAGCAAAAGTGGAACTTATACTCTTACTTAGTTAATTAGCTTCCTTGCTTTTTCTTACATTTACCCACCTTTTCCATCTTTCTTTCTTTTCGAAATGATACAAAAATTTAGAAGAGGAATATTAAACTACTCTTCTACTTTAGACCATGACAACAATAAAGAAGTATCGTGGCCCACAAATTCAGCCCAACAGAATACAAAAATTCAATTTTAATTTTAGTCTTTATTATTTTATCTTTATCTTATCTTTAATTGTTATTATCTTATCTTTATTTGCTTTTATCTTTCATAGGACAATGCTCTATATATATTTAGTTTTACCCTCATAGTTTACAACAACACTTCAGTACAATTCAATCAATCAATAATCAATAAAAGTTCGCATTCTTTTCTTTTCTTATTCTTTCACAATTTTATCAAGGAAAAAGAAAAAGAAACTAAAATCCGTGAACACGAACAATTTTAGAAGAGAACAAATAATAATTGAGGAAAGTTAAGTTTGAGGATGGAAAGAGAAAATGACAAACAAAATCATATTGATTATTTCTAAGGAGTAGATGTGTTTCGAGTAAAGAGGACGAAAATGGTGGTAAAAACGTTAAAGGTAGCTTCACATCAGTTTCGAATCAGCAGGTGACAATACTTGCAACAAATTTCAATACTTAAATTAGCAATAAATATATAATAGATTGAAAAATACTTAAAATGTTGAAAGTATTTATAAATTACTGAGCTCTTATCTAAAGTTAATGAGTGATTTTTATTTTTTATTGCATGAAAAATTAGTTCCCATTAAGAGTTTGTTTGGACACTATTTTAAAAAAGATTTTTTTTTTAAATGATAATTTTTTAAAAGATTTTTTATAAAAATAAAAATAATTTTATATTTAGATATCATATGTAAAAAGATTTTTTTTATCTATCAATTATATTTAGATAAAATAAAATAAAAATATTTTTTTATTTTTATTATTAACAATTTACCAAAAAAATGGTATTGAGGCCCAAACCAACACTAAGCTAGTTAATCCATTTAGAATAATAATCCAAGTAGTAGGACATGAACTCTTTTTCTTGTTCCCAAGTCGGGTGGAATTTCAGGGCACAGACTATGGTATTTCTAGGGAATAGATTCTCTTAATTATAGGGCTGGACATGGATCGGATAATATCCGCATATCTGTGGTAATTATTCGCATTCGATCCAAATTTTGCAGATATTATCCGATCCGCATAGCTATCGGATCGGATCGGATCCAATCCGCACTATGGTCGAATCGGATTGCGGATTTGACAGTGATATCTGCGGATCCGATCCGCAAATCCACATATCCGCACATCACATATAAATAGCATAGTTTAAAAAAGTAAACCCTAATGTGATATGAATTTTAGTGTGTTATTTTATGAATTTTATGATATTTTATTTTTAATTTTTTATGTTGTACTTCAATTTAGAATAATTAAACTTAAATCTTGTGTTATTATTTTGTTTTTGTTATTCAAGAGAACTATTATTGATAATATTTTAGAAGTAAATAGGCTTAATCAGATAAAAAATGAATTTTTTAGATATTTTTTTGTAAAAACAGCCAAACAAAATCTTAAAATAGTTTTTTTTGAATTATGCGGATATATCTGATATCCGATCCGATGAATGCAGTGCGGATCGGATAGAATTTTAGACTATATCCAATCCGATCCGATCCGTGTGCGGCTACTTAATTGTTAAAAAAAAAATTGAGTGTAATTTTTAACTCTTTATTACTTTCTTTTGTATTTATTTTTTATTTCACTTATAAAATTAATGATAAGAGATCACATTTTATTCTCTCAATTATAAAAAAAAAATGAGAAGATCCATTCCCGTAGTTCTACTGAGTAGGTCGAATAGGATAACTTGTGTATCTTTGAAAGCGCTCTTCTCCAATTTTTGACTGAACTCATTAGATCTCATCCAATAATAATGAGCAGTTCATTTTGAACCTTGGCTTTGATCAATTTAGACTATCTATGAACACCAAAATTGAAATGATCTTATGACTTGATAAAATGTGATAAGACTAAATAGCAAAAAGTTGTCAAACACAAAATTGATTAGTATTAATTCAAATAATTTATCAAAGAAGGAAATAGTTAAATATTATTGTGATGGATGGATTGCATTGTATTGTCTAACTTCAAAATATTTCTCACTCCACCAGAAACAAGTATTACTTGAGAAACCTTATTTATGTGTTTAGTGAAATGTATCCAAAAGATGCAATACAAGAAGTAAATTATTATGCTAATGATTTGTAGCTCAAGTGACATAGTCTCTTCATACTCAATTAAGAGGTTGCGGGTTTAAATCTTCTATCTTTGGTAAAAAAAAAAAAAAAGTAAACTACTATAAACATTAAAAATTGAATCTGAGATAGAAGTCTACTCCAATTTCATACGTAACTCTAGATGCCAAATGAGACCAAGTAAAATCGCTTGAAGAAAACATGACAAAATTTGGAATTTGAATATGAGCAATGCTAGGGACAGCAACTTTTGTAATTGTTAACCATCAACTAGCCATCAATGATAATTTGATGGTGTGAGATTTCATCCAATGACTCACCTTTTTCTGCTGGTTACATGCTGGCCAAAATTCATTAAAATTGCTGACCCCCTAGACTTTTTCTTTGAATATATGACACGTGTCTTAAATAATATTAGCCGCTCTTCGATTTCCCTATGCTTTGAGTTGAGGATAAATATAAAATTAAAAGGATGCTATCATGATTAGCCTTTAATAATGCAGAAGACTTAAATCAAATTGTATATAATCTAATGTTTCATGTTTGTTCCTTAAACAATGTCAAGAGTTAGATAAGATACATAAACATATATTTGAAAAAAAAAAACAATAATTCTCTTCTCAAATTTAATTAATTTTGAAGGGACATTGAAATTGGACTATGTACATTGAACACCAACAATTGTTGGTAGGTACAAGTTGAAGTGGCTCTACGGCGCACTTTAGCTATTACTTATTAATTACATAACATTAACATAGCAATTGATGATAAATTCAAAGACTAGAATTAAAATTAATAATAATTTACATAAATTATTATTATTTTTAAATATAAGGATTAATGTGAGAAGAGTAATCACGGATTCCTGCACCTTCCCAACCCATCCATTCCTCCCACATGTCCCAATCTGGATCGTTCATTCCCCTAAGAGGCTCATCAATGCCCTTATCTTCATAATAAACATTGTACACTTCTGTCTCATTTGATTCTCCTCTCAAATTAGCCATCACAATCTGCATTCAAAACACCCAAACATTAATAATGATATCCAAATTAAGAAAACAAATTATGGACCCCATAATGTTGCTTTTGTTCTCATTTTTTTATTTTTTTGAAGGATATGTGTTAGTAGTTGGGATGATCATATCATTGCAACCACTGCCCTTTGCTAACATACACACCAACATTTACAATTCCTTTTTTTGGTTGCCACCGTATCTCCAACCCGACAGACCAAGAACTAATGTGTCGTAGATCAGAGCTCCATTTAAGAGTCTGCTGCTGGCCAAGGCGAAATTCGAACCCCGACACTTACTTAAGTGGACGAGTGAGCTGACCACTCGACCAACCCAAGTTGGTTAACATTTACAATTCTTTATAGTTGCATTATTTCATAATTATAATATTAAACTAAAAGAAGGTCAATTATGCAAGTATTATACAAACCACCCCAAAATTTTTATATAAAATAATTAAGATTTTTCTTTTGGCATAAAGAATCTGAACTTTTTTAAAATGAAATCAAAGAGACCCCATTCTTATTCTCTTGCATTATTGTTGGTCCACCAAAATATTTCTCACTTTATAGAAATAACAAATGACCAATTGATTGTCCCAAAACCACAAGCAGCATTTGTTCATGCCTCAATTAATAACAATTCAATTTTCAATATTCAATGATGCATTATTTTTATGTAACCAAAATTTAGGAGGAAATTTTGTTTGCATATGATTGTTACATACATCATAAGCCTCATTGATTTGATGAAACTGCACCCCACAATTGTTCCCTCTGCATACATCTGGATGATACTGCAAGAAAAACACAAAACAGATTATCAACTAAT
>NC_029793.2:858342-861548 GCF_000816755.2 Arachis ipaensis | reverse complement strand
CTCACTTGAACTTAATCAAATAATAACATGAGAAATTATCATCAGATGACATGTAAAGACTTAATTTGCATCATAACAAAAACACACAAAATATTTCTCTCATTTAGTTAAAAAATTGATGAAAAATGAAAAGAACAAAAGATAAGAATTGAAGGAAGAAAGAGAAGCAAACTAACCTTCAAAGCAAGTTGTCTGAAAGCCTTTCTAACTTCAGATTCAGATGCATCAGGTTGAATCCTTAAGGTCTTATAAGGATCTGCTACAGAAGAAGAAGAGCATGAAATCCTAAACTTGTTCATCTTCTTTCCTTTGTTTCCTTTGAATTGTTTCATCCATGAAGAAGATGATGACCCTTTTCCACCAACAACCCCAGCAACTGAAGCAGCAGCCATTGAAACTCTTAAAAGAAACCTCAACAGATGTCCAAAAACCACAAATATGAAACACCCCAACAGAAAACTATGACGACCCACAAAAACTTTGGGTATAAATAACACAACTTTGGTCTAAAGTTCTTTTTTTTTTAAAAGGGCAAGTAGAGTTGAAATAGTAGCTTCACTCTTGTTGAATTATTTAAGGCTCAATAATTGTGGAATTGATCAAATGGATGCTTTGAAACACTATTAAGTAAGAATAGAAAAATGGAAGGGAGTGGATTTGTTTATATAGTATAGTGTGAAATAAAATAAATAATAAATAATGATGAAGAAAGAAAAGGAATCTGAGGTGGAATTGGGAATGCAAGCACGGTTCTTATCCATTGAGTCTTATTGTGGAGTGACGTGTAACTTCGTATTTTGTGGAGAAGACAGAAATTATAGGCACTTATCTCTTGTGTTATGACTCTGTCTATTTTATTTTTATTTTTATTTTTTCTTCTGAAATTAAGTGAGAGTTAAGTGGCAAAATTTACTATAGATATAAAAAAATTAATAAATTAAATTTTTAAATCGATATAAATTAATATTTTTTATAAAAAATTACTACAATATCCCTATTATAAAACACAACTAAAATATCCCTATATATATATATATATTGAAAACTTTAAATTCTAACCCTATAACGATAGAGAAGAAAATGACTAGAATTTAGGATTCTCAAAATTAATATATATAATAAGAGTATTTTAATCATTTTATATAATAGAGATATTGTAATCATTTTTTATAAAAAATAATATTAATTTAGACAGATTCAAAATTTGATTCACTATTTTTAGGTCAAATTAATTTGTCTGACCTAATTTTGACAAAAATAACATAATTTAAGTGATTATATGTGTTAAATTTTAATTATTAAATAAGACGTTTTCTGTGTCTTTATAGGAGCATCCCATAGAAATAAGTACGGTTTTAAGTTATTAAAAAACGGGAAAAACATTATTAACTAAATTTTTATAATTTATAAGGTGAAAAAATTTTAGAATTAGGACTAGGTAAAAAATTTAGATACGAGAAAAATGGGAAAGGATCAAAGGAGAGAGAGAAAAACAGCACATGAAAAAGGCAAAAGAAAAGAACAAAAGATGATAAAAAAAGGTGAGAGATTCTTGGATTATCCTTTATCTTTACTCTCTATTTTTTTGAAGGATATGATGTTATTTACTTGGTCTGAATTGGAAGACTGTTGTTTTGGATTATTTGTTTATTATTCACTGAATGAAGCATATAATATTGGATATCCCTTCCACCTCTATTGCCATTAATTCACTATTTATTATCCCTTTTACTTCTCTCAATTTATCTTTTTGGTGCAACAAATTTATAGTAGTTGGCAATTTGGTCATATTAGGCTATGCCATTTCTTCAAAATATCTAACTAAATGCCATTATTCTTGAAGAGAAATCTAATTAAATGTCAATGAAAATAAAATAACAAAAAAAATGAAGGAGCTGAAAATAAAAAAAAAACAGATACACACACATCCATATATGAGACAAATATGATGATTTAAATTATCTTTTTTTTCAGATAAAATAAACGTTTTATTTATGATCATGACTACTTCGAATGAGTGAAACACATTTTATAACGTGAACGATATTTAATATTTTAGTGAAAATTGCAACTATTTTGTGAAGACTACTAGCCACTCTCATGTTTCGTTAAATAGATATTTCTTATAAGTCCATATCAAATCGCCATTTCAATATCATTGTATATTCAAATTTTCATTTGCGGTGGATTTATGGTTTTGTGAAAATTAGAATCTTAATTTCTTTACAAATCATAAGGCCATTATTATTTTATTATGACAGTCACTATTAAGGTTGTGTTTGTTTACAGAGACAGATAGGAACACATAATCATATTTGACAAAAGAGATGTGAACAAAAATAATGTGTCTAGAGACATTGAATTAGTGTATTTTGTATCAATTCTGATAGGAAAGACACAAAAACATTAACAAAAGACATAACTTATTTTTTATTTTTTATTTTTTTTTATTATTTTTATTAATTTTTCATAATTATATTTTATATTTTATATTTTTTATCTTAAATTTTTTAAATAAAAAAAATTATAAAAAATGAGAATAAATTGGATTTTCATAATTTATTCTAATTTTTTATCAAACAAAATACAAAAACACAAAAATTTGTGTCTCTATCTTTCAAGATCTTATCTTATCCTATTCTGAATATTTTATCCTGTTCTGAGAAACAAACACGATCTAAAAGCATCGTCTTAGATAAAGGTTAAAAATAAATAAATTAAAAAAAAAAGCCAAAAAGAGAGTTTACAAGCTAAAAATGTTGCGAGAAATGAAAGGTTTCAGAATTGAGATGATTGCAAAAAGAGGGAGGTGGCAGTAGCACTTTACACGTGTTGAATATTAACGCGACAATAGAGAGAGAATCAGTTGTAAGTTAATGCGCGTTCAGAACTAAGAAGATCCGATGCGATACGATAAGACCAGAAACACTAGCGGATAAGGGGTTCCTTCAGATTGGACACGTGGCAACCATGCAACCATCATCGCATCTATATATATCTCCCTTCTCTGCTTATCTCTTCCGTTTTATTCGGCACAGGCTTATCAGTTAATTTGCAACTTCTTTAAATGTAATTCTATCGACTCTGAAAACATTTTTCATTTATTAAATATGGAAATGAATTCTCTCGATTGTTAAAAAATAATTGAGAATGTAAAATATAATTTCTAATTTTTTAACTTTTTATATTTATTTATAGTCTCACTT
>NC_029793.2:844782-857881 GCF_000816755.2 Arachis ipaensis | reverse complement strand
TCACTTATAAAATTAATAGTATAAAATTATATTTGCTCCCTTAATTATTAAAAAAAATTGAATAAAATTATATTTACTCTCTCAATTATTAAAATTGTAACGTAACAAATGGTATTCGTTTGATTATAAATTAACACTATACACCAATTATTAAGTTACTAGCCGTGGATAGATTAAAATGTACTCGTGGGGAGATCCTTCGACATTTCATACCTTGCTTCATCCATAATCTTTCACCATTATTTCTTTCTCTTATATTTCATTATGCAATCTCCACATGGTCTAGTAGAAGAGATACAAGCAGAACTTGAAATACACTTGTTTCATAACATTGTAGCTAGGGTATATAAATGATGAGGCTCAAGTAAAACAAAACGAAATATCATCTCTCCCAGAAAGAAAAATTAACAATAGTAACAATACTATATATCAGGGTTACGGGGGTCATTTCATCGCACTGAATCCTTAAAAGGCACAAGCTTGTATAGATGATGGGTATTGAAACATCAAACATGGTTCCATAATTTTAGAGATGTTCTTTCACGTATTGTTCTAGTCATCGATCACTGGTATTGCTAAGAAATAAAATTGACAAAAGAAAATGGCCAGAGGGGTGGTTTTAGCCATCCATTTAGGTGTCTGCCGTGCTTGCTGAGCCATTTGTTTTTTACCTTTCACATGTAGAGACCCGAATTTAATGTACAAAGTCAATAGCCCCCATGAGCAGCAGTAGTATCGAATTTTTTTCCCCCCAACAAATTTACAATCCCCTATTGAGAATCAACATCCTGCAAATATGGATATTAAAATATTACCCATGATCATCTCTGTGCTCGCGCCAATCGCTGTCTAGTCAGGTCTGAAACTCTTCCCTCACTTTTGTTCTGTTTGCTCTGAACTTTTATCAGCTTCGGATGGTTCCGCAGACGACTGAGGCGGGTCTGCATCAGAAGCACTTGGATTCGAAGGAGTTTTGAACTGAATCAAGATCATGGTCATGTTATCACATCCCTCGCCACCAGCTGTTGGTGCTAAGCACCTGTCGAAAACCATCTCGCACACCGCAGATAGTTTATTCTCCTACATATTCATGATTTTATATCGGTGTCATAACAGATTGCAATTATGACAATCCGCATGCTGTGGCCAAATTAATGTTCTCCATAACATAAACAAAAGTAAAAGCCACAGAACTTACCTCCTTTAACTTGGCATGTATGAAGTCCACAAGTTGTTGGCTTGACATGCAATCCCTACACATATAACAGGTTATATAATAGTTTGTTGATGATCAATAAAAATTAAAACAAAAAAAGGGGAAGATTTTCTAGGAACTTGGTAATATCAATGGAGTTCGTACACAGAAAATTTAAATAGCCAAGTAGCGTACCATATCCCATCACAAGCTATTACAAGGAACTCATCATCGTCACAAAGCTCAATCTGTTACAAAGAACACGGAAAAGAAAATTCAAAAGAGCAAACAAAATGGCAAATAACACAATGAGGGGATGTCAGACGAAAAAGAAACTCAAGTCATAGAATTCCTTTTTCAAATAAATATATTTCTTTCACCCATCAAACACGAGGAAACCAGAGAGGCATGCAAGAAAAGGTGCTAATCGTGCCATAAATATTAACATATAATGTGCTGAGCAATACTTACGGAAGTTATGTCAGGCTCAGCACTCACAATCTGTTTCTCAGCAGGCAAACGTTTGTTCTGCTTGAATTCTATGTCTCCTGTAATTGAGGGAATTTTTTATTACAAATTTTTGGGACTAATGAAAGGAAAACATTTGTAGAAAGCAACAAGTAAATTTTACAATAGTAATGAACTCTCACATTTTTCCTTACAAACTTTATAAAAACAAATTCCTATTACCGATCGCTCTAGCCAAGTTTAAACTTCCATTGACACGTCCAACTTGGATGAAACCACCAGCATTTAAAATCCTGTCTCTCTCAGCCTCAAGCTCAGGCTTGTGATCCTTAGACAAATTGTGTGCCTGGAAATACAACTTCATTAAAAAATCAAGAATATAGATCATGCTGAGTAGCAAGCTATGCTGGTTCAACCTCAATCACGAACCCTTCAAAGCAAAAGGAAATAAAATGTGCTACATTATATATGTCCAAGCTTATCCATACTGAAATATCTATCTCAGAATACAAAAGGTGTACTCTGAATTAGCAATCTTTACCACCAGAACTCTCATCAACCATATTCAATACCCTATATTGCATGCCTAGTAAATTCGAGACAATTAAAAAACCACAAAATGAGGTGGAAGTACCTGGCCCTTCCTTGATAATACACATCTAGAATCACCAGCATTGGCGACGACAAGTTTGTTTCCTCGAATGACAGCCACACAAGCTGTACTTCCAGAGTTTGGTCCAGTGAAATCAGAATGTGGTCCCTATTTGCAGCATAACATCCTCAGTTTAAAATAACACATTTTATACAGTAAGGATTCAAAGTTTGTATGCCCAACATCAGACCTAATGATTTTTATATGTAACTTGCAGTCATTTATTGAGAAAGGACCTTCGGTTAAATTCACAAGCTTATATTCCACATATCAAAAGATTCCAACATACATGCAGCATAGCTTTTATTTTATTTATAAAGAAAGGAGCAAAGAAAGAGTAACAAGCAGAGGTGGAACAAGAAAGCAAAATGGGTTCATAATCCATTACCTCCTCAAAAGCCCAATCATCAGAATGGTCATTTGGTTCACCACTCCTGGGAGACCATATAAACCCCTCTAGCATTCCAGACAACTTTTCTATTTTATCTCCCAAGACTGCCAATTCTCTCCACCCTCTTTGTCCACGCATCATCTCATCCATTCTGCCTCAATATGAAGGAAGAAAAAAATGGGCACAACTTTAACAAAACTATTTGTCTCAACTCCATATCCCACTTTTGTTTATTGGGCAGAAAAACCATCACATGTTTAAAAACTTAGATAAGAAAATCATTTTGATCATGAAGAGGAAAAGTATACGTAAGAACTTAACACTCATTCCCAAAAAATGACTGGCGGTTCAGGTGGTCACGGTTCCAATAATTTTACAAGCATAAATGTCTACACAAACATTCACATGCATGGCACTTTAAAACACTTTGTTTTGTTAATGCTTTTAAGATATAAAGTACGTGAGTAAAAATAAGAAACAAATAAATGAAGATTAAAGGGGTTTTGAAACTTCCAATAACTCACAGGAGAAGTAGAAAACAGAGGGAAGTAGAAAAGTGTTTTTAAAATTATTTGTAACTGCACATAACTTCTAGGGATCCAGCTATATTTGTATCTTGAAGAGACCGGGATGCCAAACCTCCCCTGGGCATGTAAATTAGATAAAGTAAATTATCTAGAGCAACAGTTGAACATCAAGTATTGCAAGCTTGAGCATAGTCCTACTTAGTATTTTGTTATCTATACTCCTACCTGACAATCTCATCGCCATGCTTTTATCCGCATGCAGTAAGTATAATGAAAATTCTAAATAAACAAAACAACAAACAAAATAAAGAATAAAAAAAGCACCTAAGGAAAGTTTTCTGTAAGGATGTGCCTATATCTCCAGCTAAGTAAGCTTCATGCTTAAGCATTTGTTGATGTAGATACTTGGCACAGAATTTGGAAACTGCTTTGCCTGCAAATAGGAAAAACCATATGGAAAGATATTAGAACCAGAAGTGAGCTAATTAATATGCTATATATGTTGGTTCCATCACAATAATTTTGAAATCTTTAACACCTAAAGATCTCCAAGTTATTAAGGAAGCTTTACAACAACAACAACAACAAAGCCTTATGATCAACACTAATTTAAACTGGAATGGGTCAATACTGAGAAAGTACACCCAAAAACATGGATAATATGTTCCCTCCTTTTTTTGTTGCCTTTTTTTTAACATGGATATCAAAACAAAATCCTGAAGTTGAAAATAAATGAAATGCATGAAAAAGACATTAGAGTGTGCTTGAATGAGGTAATTAAGGGAGGGAAAGTAATTTTAGAGAGTATTTAAAATTCTCAATGGCAAATTCAAGGGATTTTTTTAATGATGGATTTTAACTATTAAAAGGAAGAATTTTAATTCCCCAACAGAGAAGGAATTTTAATTTCCCCCTCTCTCTACATCACTTCAAAATGCATTCATATGCATTAATTAACACTTATAAATAATATCAACTGCATATTTTATTAATGGAGATAAGCTAATTACCTCAACCAAAAAAAGACCAGAATTGAAGGGAATTTAATTACGGCATTTAGATTCCCTTATATTTGAAATAAACTGAAATTAAAGAATACCCCATCCAACAGACCCTTAAGGTGTTCATAAGTGGATTGGAAAAGCATTTTTTTCAAACACGAGCTCTGGTTATAACAAGCATCTAACAAGAATGTACCAAAAATGTTAAGTATACAGCCTACAGGGATCTTTGTTTGTAGAAAATGGAAATATGTTGGAATTCTGAATCACATATATAACAAGGAAATTATTAAAAGAAAAAAAGAACAAGAAGAAAGAAAGAACAAGAGAGGAAAATCAATCTTAAAGCAATGTTTTACAACCCTGAGAAGTTTACAAGTGTTGTAAACTGTAATTGTAATCAATACCTATATATATGATGATTGGGGGAGAATGAGAGACCGTAACAACTTTTGGTTTCTCTTGGTCTCTTTATAATAACTACTCATTATAATAACTGCCTACTAACACTAAACCAGAAATATATTTTTATTTCTCTTATATTAAATTTAAGTTAACTATAAATAAGTGATATTAGGACAAGGTGGAACATGAAGCATATAAGGTCATGTAAAGTAAATGAAACTTGATCAGTACATGACAGAGAAGACAACAGCTACAGCATGTGTAAATGAAAAGGCCAGCCATGTTTAGGTGGATTCCAATGGAGACATCAAAATGGAGAACCTATATTACAATAATATTGAATGTCTCAGGACCTTCGGTGCACTCAGCGTTCTAATTAATGAGCATGGATCCAAGTTGGCATTAAAAAGATATATGTTACTGAATAACTCAAGAGTTAATACCCACCTCCATGGCCATCATAAACACCAAAGAAAGATGTAGAATCATCCAAATCTGGATAAGCTGCATGCTGGCAAGTAATAATAAGAATTAAATTCTATACTCTTCACATTAAAAAAGATTGTAATACTAACATTACGCTAATTAGGTAAAAAAGAACCAAGGTAAAGTGGTAAACCATCCACACCATATATGCAACTATTACTTCCAAAGAGAGGCAAACTCTCATGAGTCTTCTAGGTATACAGAAGGAGGGCAATTTTATCTCTCTGAATTTTTAGGTAGTATACGGGTTATTTGTTACTTAAATCTGATTCACATCAATAGCTGACTAACAAAACTTTTATAGAAGAACTACAAATAAGTGATACCTTTGCACTCTTCATCATAACAGACCAATGATCAAATAAGGTAATCTGTAAAAAACGTAAGACACTAATCCTTTCACAACCTTCTCACAGTATCAGAAACTTAATATCACTATTTTATCAGTCACTAATATGCCAAACACTTGACATAGTGCATGATTTTGATTTCCTTTACACTTGACTATCTGATATTACGGCTGAAAACCCACCCTACTTTTGTGTACAATGTTTTGAATCGCAGTGATTCTCTGATGTCAAGAGGCTTAAATGTGCAAGGCTGATACATAGACATACACTAATCAAATTATCAACTGAAAACTAACTTTTAACTAACTTCAACTACCTAATTGATGAAAGAAATTCCACCAAATGAAATATTCAAAATAAAAATGGAAATGAGATTCTACGATATAAAATTATTGTATTTACAAATTATCAATTAACAAATAAAATAAAATAAAATAAGAGACTGAAAGAGAAAAGAGTAGTTAGTTACAGCATCTTCCATGGAAGCACGCCAGCCCTGCATGGAAGACAGACCATACCGAAGCTTGTCGTTCTCACCATCTTCAGATGCCTTCTCTGTTTTCGGCGTACTCAGATATATCCCCATCACAAACTGCAACAACCAAAAAAATTATAATTTAGCAATTTTTCTCTTTAAATTTGTGGTTATAAAAAATAAGAAACAATAAATCACAAGAATACGCATCATTTCAGAAGAAAAAAAAAAGAAAAAAAAGTCAAATCTAGTTCTAGCCATACTCTTCTTACAAGATGCGGTTCCGCAGACAACGGCGATATTCTAAAACGTGATTCAAACAGAGAAGAACCAATGCAATTTGCAATGTAATTCAGTAAAAGAAAATCTAAAATAAAATCCAATGCGTAACACGAGCAGTAATTTGAACGAATGAAGAAGCATGGAAGATATGAATCAAAGTTCGAACCAAACGCTAAAGTGGTGTCAAAAATGAGGATCTAAAAAGCACGAGAAAGAATTGAAATCAGAATAGGAGAATAAGCAAAAATAGAAGGGAAATCAGGAGTTAGGGTTCGTTGAAACACTCACTTGCGTTAGAGAGAGAGAGAGATTTGAAAGTGTGTGAGGAATGGAAGAGGAAGAAATAGCAGAACAGAAGAAAATTGAAACGCTTCTTTTCTTAAACCAGCGGCTGCCACGTGTTTCTTTTCATTCTCCCATTTTTCCTCTATTGAAAATATAAAATATAAAATTATCAACATGAGGAATTTTTTTGCATGGACCGATTGAAATTAAAAATTAAAAATAATTACAGCTTTATTCTATCACTATATTGAAACATCTTTTCAAATCTATAAACACATATATTATAATATTTATTAGAATTATACCATGAAAAACTAATTACCTCCTCTCTTTTTTTAAAAAAGACACTCTACTGTGCAGATTGGAATGGTACAGAGAGAGAATATAATTTCTTTTATAGTTATTTTTTATTATTTTATTTTTATTCAAAATATGGATCCTACCTTTATTAATCTTTCTTTCATCCTATTAAAAGAAAAATCTATAAACTTACATCTTTACTATATAATTCACCTAAAAAAAATTATCCCTATCTTCGAGTGTATGAACAAAATAATATTTTGGTGTCTTTTATAGGGGCTATTGTACATTGAAATGCTATGATAGAGAAATAAAATTAAGATTACATTTATATTTTAAATTATTTTCATCTTCGTTGTTAAATTTACTATTGTTTTCTTCTATAATTCAAATAGTAGGTACACTTCATTCATCTCAATATCATTATTGATGTTATGATTGTTATCTTCAACGCCTATAAAAAATGATAGGTTCATCATTAAACATAGGTAAAATTATTCGCCACACCGTCAAAAACTCAAAATAACAGAATTGTAGCCAACATATAATTTAGTTTCTCAAGAAAAATTACTCTATTATTCTATTAATAAAATATTGGATAAACTGAATTTTACTATACTGCAACCATAAAATTACCAATTTACTTCTAGTGTTGGTATATGATTAATCAATAATATAAATTTTACTAGAAAATAATCCAGATTTATTTTATTTATTGTTATTACTTATTAGATTAGATTCCCTTGATCCTTATCCCGAGTGAAGTTGTTCTTGGAATCAATAATGGACCTGAGTTTATTATTATAATAAAAGAAACTTTCAAAGGCGCGTTTGGTTTTTGTTTTTCTTTAAAGTTAAGGGTACATAATTATTATGAGCTTGATGTTGTTTAGCAGACAGATCTAAATCATCAAATGGGAGACATCTCATCGCTAAGTATATTTAAAATGTTAGATTAGTGATTATTGGAAGTTGATAATATAAGAATTGGTCCACTCCCAAGTGAATGATAATAACTATCTTGGCTTAGTTGCTCTACCTTTCATTAGTTGTGGCTTTCATTGGTATTCCATCAATTTTGAACGGTGTCTCACCCCACCATATCAACTTGAACGAAATCAAAACTAGCAACCGAATTTTACATTGAGAACATAGGTTTCTACTTATATGATCCAAGTTCAACATGATAAAATGTAAACTCAAAACGTAATAATATAATAATATAGAAGAATTCTTCTATCTTATTCTTTTTTTTTCGCTTTAGCTTTAATGGTGAAGAACTCAAAACTATCATGATCCACAAGACCATAACTCGAGAGATTTATATCCTCTAAATTTTAAATTTTACTTTAAAGAGTAAAATGTAATCTTTCATCCTTAGATAGATTTTCTCTCATACTTTTTCTTGATCCCACCACCTATGAAATAAATAGTGAGAGATCATAAATTTAGAGGATCCAAATTCTAACTCAAGTGTTTCCGAATTCCGATGTAGAAAGTTCTTCCAAAGCATACGAGTATGTAGTCACTTTTTGACTTCTTAGTAAAACTAACTTGGGACATTGGCATTCAAATTCCTAGGGTTGTTGAATTCAGATACCCACAAGCCAGTTTCTGCAGACTCCACTTTCACCAGTTATTAATGGGAAAGCACACCAAGGGATTGTGACCCAGTTTAAAACTTATGAGATAAAATACAATTAAAGTACAAGCAATACTTCTATCTAGATGTTCTTCAGAAATAACAACTTAAGTCCTTATGTTCTGCCTTACTGTCTTACATCTACTAAATGAAAAGGCATATAGCTTTCATTTCTTTTCCACAAAAGGAAACACCAACAGACTCAAGTACCTAACTCATGACACTTTTATCAACCGATCGTAGCAAGCAGAATGTTTAATTCTTTTCAGTATTGCTCTCCAGCTCTCTCCTCAGCTGAAGAGAGAAATCATCACTGACATCATCATCATCCCAATCATCCTCCCACTGTTGGGTCACTTCCTTGCCTTCCTCTATAGCATCCCACTCTGTAAGTAGTATAAAAGACAAAAGTGAAATATAAGCATTAGAATATGAGCATATGGAGCAGAATTGCTGAAGCTCCAAGTCCCCAAACCAATAAGTGGTAAAAGCAGACGTAACTACCAAAGACCTTTGAAATATCATTATTACCGGATGAACGAGAAGTAGCAAAGTTATTAAATGAATACTGATATTTTTAAGAATAACGAGAAAGACGATGAATGAGGAACAAAGTATTTGGCATTGTAATTACAGCAAAATGGTGAGTTTATACACACAAACCTTTGAGTACAGTCAAGGTCGGTTAGTTTAGCAGATTTTAGCCAGATTAGTTTCCCAAGGTAGCTGGTTAGTTATTACAAAACGGCTAGTCTAGGCACACTAACCTTTGAATATAGTCATGGTCAGTTAGCTTAGTAGAATTTAGCTAGATTAGTTTGCCAAGGCATCTGATTAGTTATTACTTGGTTACTTCCATTTATTTTTGGTCTAGGCCGCAGTATACAGACTCTATACATCGAATAATCTAGTTCAAACTAGGTCAATGCACTATGAGGGTATCATTATCCCAAACCTAGATTCTTTTATTCATAACACTCTAACCTTAAAATAAGTGTCAAATCACCTTTACCAATCTGCATTGTTTGAATTTTATTATTCTAAAAGGTTGTATTACTTTATATTACTCATAAAGTCACAGAATTATCTAAGAAGCACACACTACATTGAGTTGTCGTTTCTACATGACGGGCACATTGCTAACGGCAAACCTCAATGATATTCATCCGACACACATGCCCATCCTCTGTACAGCAGTGTTTTGATCAAGACGCAAAAAACCTCATTGAACACACACCAACTAACAGACCATTGCATCTAATAGTATCTTGACCAAATTATCAAAAACCTCTTTAAATCTCCAAACATGCCCTGGCATGCTTGGACACCAGGATAAAACCCAGCCAAGCCTCAGTTATTAGAATAAACCTTTGTTTTTATTAGTAGACTTATCAAGAACATTTCGTCGGAAGCATCCTGTCTTCTTGCTTTCGAATAGCCCACGATAGACGTAAAGGCATGATTAGTTCCACTTCACACGAGGGTCAAGGGGTAGCAACACCTCAAAGCTGTTCATAACTAACCCTACACCTCTCTTAGAAGGACCAAGAGTCATATCACTAAATCTCATTTTAATTCTTTTCATACCTTCAACTCTCTCTATTACTCTAACTTGTGCGGTCGTGCCCTGTTTCTCAAACACTAGGCAAAACCTCGCATGGATTTGCAGCAATATACTAAGAATCATTCCACTGTCATGGTTTAACGCTTATTGGATTAAAGAAAGCCTCTCCACAATTATGGATTATTATCATAATAACAAAATCCTCAAGCCACAACCATAAATTCAAAATAATGCTTCAACGAATTTGATAAAAAGGAAACACTAAAACACAATCATTGGCTAAAATTGAAAAGAGAAACAAACAGATCGAAAGAATGAGGAATATGGATTTCACTAACCTTCATTGATTTCAAACTCTTCGAATTCGTCATCGTCTTCGAAGAGATCGATCTTGACGTCCTCCGTGGCTGCCTTTGTTTCCGTCGCCATGGTAAAATCTCAACGTGCGCTCAATTCGAAGCCGAAACTGCAATTGTTTGATGAACACAAAAAGGGAAAAACAATTTTTTAATAAAAAAAAAAGGACCGAAAGCTCAATTAATAGTAATAAGGTTTTAAATAAAAAGAATTTGCGATTAGAAGTGAGGAATTAAGGTTTGTTGGAACACTCACTTGAGTCGTAAAGAGGAACCAGGAAGTGAGAAAGAGAGGGATTTGAGTATGTTTTGTGTGAGGAATTAGGGTTTGCTGGAACACTTGTTCTTGTGAGGAATTAGTTTTGGAATTGCTTATTTGAAGGGTAGCTTTGCTCGTTGGAGAAAGTATCTAGATGAACTTAGGTTAATGGGTAATTTTTTTTATCTTTAGTTTAAAAAAAGCTTAATTACTCTATTGGTCTGTATAGTTTTGCGAAATTTTTAATTAGGTCTTTATACTTTTTTTTTCTTTTTAATTGAGTCCTTACACCAAATTTTTTTTAATTGGGTTCCTATATTTTTTTTCCTTTTATTTAGGTCCCTATGCCAATTTTTTTTTAGTTGGGTTCCTATAAAATTAAGTCAATTACTACTAAGAAATACTTAATTAAAAAAAAAATTAGTGCAGGACCCAATTAAAAAAAAAGTATAGGGACCTAATTGAAAATTTCACGAAACTATAAGAATCAACAGAGTAATTAAATATTTTGAAAATACTGTATCAAATAAGTATTTCACTATTTTGACTTTTGAGCTTGCTAAACTAAAAATTATTTTGTGTTAGCATGTTGATTTTTAAGAAAGATGTTTTAGAAACACACACAGATATTTCAAAACTACTATCACTCCTAATATTTGAATAAAAATATGATAATTATTATTTAATTATACATTATACATTTATATTATTTTTAATCAACAAAATAATAAACAAAAAGCCAATAAGTAATAGCTCAAATGGCATAGTCTCCACATATTCAATTAAGAGGTTGCGGGTTCGAGTCTCCTATCTTTGGTAAAAAAAAATAAATAAATAAATATGTTCATAGATGAAAAATGTGATTTTCAAAATTTAAATTTTAAATAATAATTAATACCGGCGGTGTCAAAAAATAATATGTCAAATTTTAAAAACAATATCTTTAGATAAAATATTTTTTAATTAAACATTTGTTATGTACTGTGAAGTTGGTCTTGTTTTATCTTCTTGTATCAAAACTTTTGCTTTACTAATTAAATAATGCATTACCCTAAAAAAATGTGATTATGTGAAACTTAATGTTTAATTGTAAAGTAATTAGGGCTAACTTCAAAAAATTGATTTCATTCCTTCCTACCCTTTTGTGTCCAGCAATTATTAAAGAATCCTTTGGAAAATTATGTCTTTGAATGGAGAATATAAACTCAATCTTCAAAATATCATTGTGTGAAAGAGATATGTGAATTTCTAAATCCATTAATAATGTGATATTAATTAGCACATGACCTTATGTGTAGCATTACTATTTACCCATATGGGAACACAAATACCATGTGTTTCATGGATCAATTATTTTATATTTATTCAACTCAGCTTATAATAATTGTAAACAATAATATTTAAAAAAAAA
The DNA here is from genome assembly GCF_000816755.2 of Arachis ipaensis. Classification (NCBI taxonomy): domain Eukaryota; kingdom Viridiplantae; phylum Streptophyta; class Magnoliopsida; order Fabales; family Fabaceae; genus Arachis; species Arachis ipaensis. The sequence goes on along the minus strand of NC_029793.2, from coordinate 845,832 downwards.
AAAAAAACCTTTGCCAAAACTATAAGAACATACATTTCTATAAGTAGTTTGTGCACATAATATTAATCCAATCACTAAAGTAATATCAATGTATAGTTGTATGTTGGTCTATAAAAAGGTGAAGTTAAATACTTAGTTGAAAAATAGTATAAAACTAATTGCTATACCAAAATGACAAGTTAAATAAATTCGGATTAAATAATTTCAAATTAATCTAGAAACTTACTATAGAGACTCAATAATAAGTTAATAACTAATTATGATATTATAAATTTTTGTATAAAAAAGCAGTCAAATTTGATATTCATGCACAATTGTTGACTAATTGTCTAATACTAATTCACAATTTCACAAATTATTATATAGATTTTGATGGAACACGTCAACTAGTAACCAATTATTTATATGGATTTTCATGAAACACATTCAATGAGTTCACAATTATCCAAACAATCAAAATATTTTCAACAATTAAACAGGTAAAAATTAAGGTAAGTTTTATGGTGCTTTTTATTATGATGTCTAAATTGTCTAATTTGTTTTTAAAAATAACAAATAAAATATTTAAAGCAAAAAGTAAAATATTTAAAATTTATTAAATATTATCTATTTGTCTTTTTTGGTAAGTTAAACACAATTTCAAAGGCACCATAGCATTCACAAAAAATTAAACATCATTTAGACAATTCCAGCATCACAATTCATCAAAATCGACAATAAAACATTGAATCTTCATACAATCAAACAAGTTTCAATCAATTTCAACAGTAATTTTCAATAATTCAATTCAATTTCTAACACTTTCAACAATATAATACAAACTAATTCATTTACTAACAGAAAATTAACATATAACTAACCTAACTCAATTAAAACCTAAAAAAATTAAAGGAAAATTAAACTAGAACCTGTACAAAGGACAGGGGAGGGAGATGCAGAACAAAGAAGCAGTGGCGGTGCTTGGCTGGCAACGGCAGCAGTGCGATGCGGTTGGAAGATGGCGGCAGCGCGGGAGGCGGACGCTTATCAGCGTCGCGGCTGGTACAACGC
>NC_029793.2:833783-838783 GCF_000816755.2 Arachis ipaensis | reverse complement strand
ATTATAACTTCGATCCTATATCTTTTAAACTAGAAAAATCATTTTAATTGTGAAACATAATTTCGTCATATTCACATTTATTAATTTTGTTTTTAGGTGTCCACCACATTCGTTAATATTGTATAGTATATGTTGACATTGTTTTTTTGGTGTCTATGAATTTTTTTGGTGTCTATGTTTGACATTGTTTGTTTACAAAGAAACCGATTTCTTATTCACTATTTAAATAAACAAAGTGAAATTAGGTGTGAATTTCTAAGTTATTCTCCCGAGACAAATCATCATATGCTCCTTGTTACAATGATCTTTGATTTATGTCGACTATCACTCACTCACTTCTCAAAAGCTATTAAGACCTATGATGCATGAACACTGACACAAGACACAATACGATATGGGACACACCAACACACAAATTTTAAAATCTTACATGATACAAGAACACGATTATTTTTAATGTCTTATTTTAATTATATCAAGTATTTAAAATATTTTTTGTTTTAATAAATAATAATATATACTATATCTAAATTTATTTTAAGAATATATGTTAAGAATAAGACTGAACACGCGGACACGTTATGATATTTAGGTGTGTCCAGACGTGTTCGGAGAAGAATTTTTTATTTTTTATTAAGACACGGTTGGACACAACAGACACGCGCGTGTCGGACGAGTGTCGATGAGTATCGTGTCCAAAATGTGTCCGACACGGAGACACAATAACTCAGCGAAGTGTCCGTGCTTCATAGATTAAGACCTATTATTGAAACAGCATCCCATTCCCACATGATACCAACATATAAATTTCAAAGAACAAAAAGGATGAACACCAAATTTTATCTTGAAACTGCTTGCCTGAACAATTATACCCCCTCAAAGGGGTTTCTGCTTTCTGTTTCTGTAAGGAAAAAATAAACAAAATCTTTTCCTTCTTTAAAATAAGTCCCTATGAAAACACTGACTACTTAGAATTAATAGCTTCAAGCTGCCTTCGGAGTTCCTCAAGGTCCTCGTTGTCAGTGGTTGGAGCTTCAGAAGTCACTATGTTCCGAAAATCATCCGCGACAGGAAGTTCATGAGTGAGACCTTCAGGCAATATATCTACAGCATATATTGAGGGAAGTTGTTACCAGATTTGATAATAATTGGAATTGAATAGTGGAATTAAAACAAATGTTGAAACCATGGTGAATAGAGAGACACATCGACTAAAAAGATGTATATAACCTTGAAAATTTACTTTTGCAAGATGAAACATATTGCGAGAAAGCGTTTTTATGAAGGATATAGATGATAAGACGAAAGTAAAACTCCTCTAGCCATGAGATTGAAAAGATTTCTCATGTAGCTGATTTAATAAGGAAACCAACATCAACATCTATAAAGCCAGTACCACAAACTAAAAAAACGGTTGCACAGTTTTATCTTTACTTCAATCTTCATTCAGCACATGAATATAAACTTTAGAAAAGTATCAAGTAATACCTGAATTTTTGGCACTAGAAACATCTGGTTCACAATCATCAACAACACTGAAAATTCAACCACAAGAATATGATCACTACATGATAACGCTAACATTTTTCAAGAAGGAATCAGATTAACACATAATAATGTGAAGAAGAGGAACATAAAAAGAGTATTAAGCACCTTATATTCCATTCATTGTCAATGTGAAGCGGACCCTCCTCGGTGAACGGTGCTTCAGCTTCTAGCTTTGCTTTTGCTGCAGCATCTCTTGCGGGCTTTGCAAGAATGTACTCTTTCTGCATTAACATTTATAGTTCAATAATTCGACTATAATATTTGCAACAATGGCCTGACTAAAAACATCTTACCTGTCTTTCTAAGCATGCAAAATTTGAACATTGAGGATTCGGCTTCATTTGCATGGTAGGGAAAAAGTCCTTAAGAGAATTATATCCCTATATATAAGAAAACAATAATGGGGATGTCAAAATAACCAAATTTCTTTTTGAAGACTATAAAGTTTTTTACCCCTCTATACGTTAAGAAGAAAAAAAAAAGGAATAATCAGCTCTATAAGACAACTCAACGAGGAGGAGAATAGAGGGAACATTGTTGTAGGTGTGATACTTACCAAATATGGAGAGACTTGACCAAAACCTAACAAGAATTTGAGTGTGTTTTGCACTAGAAGCCCGGCAACAACCCCCTGGAAAATGAAAACAAAATTTAGAATGCCAAACAAATAAAGTGAAAAACATGTTTTAAACAATACTCTAAGGTTAGTAGAAAATGCCATATAAGTGTTTACTTAGAACAGTTCAGTCTTTTCACGCACGATAAAGGCACCAGATTCAATTATAATAAGATGGATTTCCATAAAAACTTGTTGATGTTTAACTATACACAATAAAAGCAAACATGAGGGCTGGAGGATTATATTATACCATAGTTGTTGGTAAAGATGCAGCACAAACCCCTTCACGCTTGAGTGTACGTTCATCTACTCCAGATGCAACAACCTAAGAGGAAAAACATAAATGTATGCTTTCATATTTTTGGTACATACTGCATAAAAGTTTCACATTTGAAGTAAGCCACATGTAGTTGTATATGATAACAATTTAGTTGCATAGTCCATGATAATTTAAGAAAACATTGTGGTATAATAGACTAAAAATGTTTGAGCTCCTGAAACTTTGCATATTATGAGGTTAATTAAACTTGACCCTGTCAAGGTGAAATAAAGAATAGACATACCAAAGGAGGTGCACATGCAAAACATGCAGTTTCACCAGGAATAAGTAGCTGAATATGACCAGAGACAGCATCCTCAGAAACACCTGTTCAATTTTTATACTTCAATTGAGTTTCCACATGAAAAGTGTAATGATCATACACCTATACAAGCAAACTTTGAAGATAAGAATTGCATACCTGACTCCAACCAGGTCTGGCTCAATTCATTACAAGCCTGCAATTCAAGTAGAAATCTGTTAGACATGACAATTCGCCCACCCAAAAATAAAGGACAGATTTAATCATCTAAGATTATAATACCTGGTTTACAGCCATTCTTGCTTCATAATTATCTACACAACTTAACACAAGATCCACACCACTGTCTTGTTTGGAAGCGCAGAATGACTTATTTTTCAAAGATGACATGAAGGTTTCAAAGCCCTCCACTGTTGTGATATTCAATGTATAGCTCTAAATGACAAGGAAAATAAACTGTCAGCAAGCAACTTGTCTTAGCAACATTGAAACATGGAGTGAACCAAGAAAGGCTATAAACAGTACAAAATACTTACCTCAAGCAGAACATCAGGGTTAATATCTGAAAGAGTTTGTACGGCTGCATCTGTCTTTGTCATACCAACCTGGAAAGCCAGAACGGATTAGTTAATGTATGGGTTATGTAAACTACCAGAAGCCTTTATATGTAAACTACATAAATTTTGCATGTACATATATCTGGCACTCTGGCAGTTATTGCAATCATCAAAATTTATGGTTTGCTCCTAGAAATTAAAACACAGATCAAATACACAATTCTGTAACACAAGAAAATGAGGTCTTATATACTCACCTGATCTGGACGAAAGAATAGCCTATTCATGTTTGCAAGCTCTACTTTGTCATAATCATACAGCAATAGTCGACCTATACCGCATCTAGTTAGCATCTCAGCAGCAACACTTCCTACCCCACCTATTCCCTGTGATTGTATAATAACGAAAAACAATATGAATTCATAAGCTAAACGTAGTAGGAAAACACACCCAAAGAATAAGATAGGGGACTTTTACAGAAGAGTCAGATTCACATCTCTGTCCTATCTTTCAAAATATAATTGTCCATAGAAACTCTTTGCAAATTATCCTACTAATTTAGTGTATCATGGGAAAGTAATGTTTCTTCCTGTTGATGTTCAAAAATCATGTATTTTCAACTTTAATAATGCAAAATATTAGACTATTCTATATTAGATACACCATGCTCAATAAGGGGTATACAAGTGCAAATAAAGTACAGTGAAAGAGGAGATTGATACAGACAACAATGGCAACGGAGAATTCCCGTATCCTCTCATAGTTCTCCACAATACCCATTCTCTGAAGTGCCATAAGCCTACTGTACGGATTGCTGTCTACAACCTCAGCACTCATATCCTGCAACCAACAACACAAACTTTTAAATGCTATTATGGTTTTCTAGCTAATTAACTAACTAAGTAATTAAATTATATGAGATGATAAATTTAATTTATTTAAGCAATATCTGCTGAGATACCACAGAGAAATTACCTTAACTTTGGAGCGCCGAACAGGTTCAGACTTGGCAAGGGTTGCAAGATGCTCAACACGCGATTGAATCTTCGAAAACGGAAAAAAACAAACATGAAAACCAAGCTAATTAGAATGCAGGGCAAAAATAATATTGAATAATTGAAAGAAGAAAAAATGCCGCAGAGATTGGGGATTATATAATACTTTAAGGAGGGAAGCATGGAGAGATGGATCTGGAAGGGATTGGTTGAGAGATTGAAGATCGGCCATCAACTGTTTCAGCTCCACCTCCATTGTTTCTCGTTGTCGTCTTCTTCTTGTTTCTGGATTTCGGATCTGAATTCAAATTGAGATTGAAATGTGAATCCCAAACGCAGAATTGAAATATCTTGAGCTGAACCCCCACGCACCGCTCAGTGCCGCAGCTCCGTTAACTGCAGTGTTGGTGTAACTCGCAAGACCAATGACTCAACGCGACCACGCTCACCGTTTTTGTTATGGGTTGTTATAGGAGCACTTAGATAAAGATATCAAAAATATCTTTTTTTTTTAATATTTTTTAAAAATTAAAATTTAACATATATAATCAATAAAATTGTATTATTTTTATTAAAATTAGATTGAATAAATTAGTTTATTAAAAAAATTAATATTTTTTATAAAAAATTACTATAATATTCTTATTATACAATACAACTAAAATATTTCTATCATATATATATATTTTGAAAATTTTAA
>NC_029793.2:832427-833161 GCF_000816755.2 Arachis ipaensis | reverse complement strand
AAAAATTAATAAATTAAAATTTTAAATTGGTATAAATTAATATTTTTTATAAAAAATTATTACAATATCTTTATTATAAAATACAACTAAAATATCCCTATCATATATATATATATTAATTTTGAAAACTTTAAATTCTAACCCTATAACGATAGAGAAGAAAATGGCTAGAATTTAAAATTCTCAAAATTAATATATATTATAAGAGTATTTTAGTCATTTTGTATAAAATAGGGATATTGTAGTCATTTTTTATAAAAAATAATATTAATTTAGACAAATTCAAAATTTGATTCACTATTTTTCGGTCAAATTAATTTGTCTGACTTAATTTTAACAAAAATAACACAATTTAAGTGATTATATGTGTTAAATTTTAATTATTAAAAAATATCTTCAAAAAAAGACGTTCTTTGCGTCTTTATGGGAGCATCCCTTTTTGTTATTAGTTGATCAAAATTTTTGGGATTATAACTTAAGAAAAACAAAAATATTATTTATTTAAGTAAAAGATTGCGAGAAAATTTTTTAGTGAAAAGATTACAAAAGGTTTTGAAGAAAACGATAAATTCGTAGGTCTTTTATAGAAAATTATTATGTTAAAAATTAATTAAGAGATTTAGGTGTGTGTAAAGATGGTAATAAAATAGATAAAGACAAATTTTTGCACTTAATATAACTAATATAAAATTTTTAAAGTGCTAATTTAATTAAAATAATTTGAAAAACAATTT
>NC_029793.2:826123-832266 GCF_000816755.2 Arachis ipaensis | reverse complement strand
TATTATAATTTTTTACAAAATTATATGCAATTGACAAATTTTTTTGGACTCTTTGGAGAGCCGAATGGTTCACTTCTACTATTTTTTTTTCTTGGGCCATGCTTCCTTTGTTCTTTTTTTTGCTATTTTTGTAATAAAACAAACGCAGGCCTATATTTACCAAATAAAAATAATAAGGCAGGCCTACGAAAGAGAGAGAAAAAACTAACTTCACAATTTACTAATCCAAAAATACATGCGACATTTTAATTAAAAAATAACAAACCTATGATGTTACAAAATCCCTAACTCTCGCTCTGACAAAAAAAAAATCAAAAGTAACAAAATAATCCTTGTGAGATTAGTTTCAAATAGTAAATTAGGGTAGTCTGATTTTTCACTTAAGAAAATTTTTATTTTACAACTTGATGTTTTTATATAATTGAAAAGGTTAGACATTAATTCTAATGTAATTATTTTATTGATCATTTCAAAAAATATATATATTTTTAAAAAAATATATTTTATACAATTTTTACAAAATCTGAAAAAAAAAATACAAACGCATCATAATATTTGAAAAGTATACACAACTGAAATCACTTTAATCTCTTTGTGCGTTGAAATGAGCTCATCGTTCCATCCAATTCAATTTATATTGCCAGCAAAAAAGGGTTAAAGTGCTATTCCACATTTATTAAAGCTGTAATTAGCGTTGAAACTAACACCTTGTTTGACTTAATCAAATCTAATATAGTTAATTTTGAGCATATTTGTGCCAATTAATTGAAAATGAGTTTTACTCTACTTTCAAACTAACTTATCGGTGGCTAAAACCCATATACATCTAGATGCTGTCGTAGTGGCTAAGACTAGCTTGTTGCAACTTCCAATTGAATGATTTAGAAAATTACCCATTTACCCATTTGTCGGTTCTCAACTTTTATTTCTTTAACTTCAAGTCTGAGTCAACGAAATTGAAATGGCTTCATTGTTTAGGGTAGAGTATTTTTTTTAAGACAATAATGATATTTTATTCAATAAAAAATAAATACAATATTTTGTTGGAATAAATTATTTTATTAATTTAGATCATGCATATTGAATCACCAAAAAATATATCATAATGCAGAAGCGTACCTTTATTCGTAGAAATTAGAAATTGATAGAAGGATTTAGATCTTGTGATTCTTTCAATCTTTCTCAACCAAAGCCTTCTGTATTTTTAGACGGCTGAATTGTGACTCTTTTGATGGGAAAAGAACAACAAAGGCAGCTTTGGTATCTTGGAGACCGAAACCCTAAAGGCACTATTTATATTTGAGCATGACACCCATTAAACCCTTAAGTCCAAATAAAATAGTATTTAAAATCCAAAAGATAATATATCTAAAATCCAAAAGATAATATATGGTTTTATTCTCATTCAATTCCAAATCAAAAGTAATAATGACTTATTCAATTTAGCATTTATAACAATAAATGAGATCACTATTATATAAGTCATTTAATTTGAAATAGCATAATTTGTGATTATAATTAATATATGTATTGTACACAAATAAGTTAGGAAATTAAAATAATTTCCTAACAATCTCCCACTTGAACTATACATATATTCTTTATTGACATAATCACATCTTATAAACTTTATGCGCGCATCTGAATGCTATTTCTCTCATTACTTTAACAATTTGGTCCGTCTCATACATTAGATATGGAACTACCGCAACTTTTATCACATTAATGTCGTGATTAAACCACGACAATCACCATCCTAATATACTTAACGACATAGATCAAATTTGGATGAGTAATATAAAAATTACATGCCAAGTGATCTCATGCATGTCTATTTTCAGTTGGTCCAACTTTAAAACTTTATTGAGATCAAACACAATACAAATATTGCAAAATGAACATTTCACATAACATGAAATAAACCATCAACTTAATTCTGCAGAAAAATAACTCAATATCTGTCATAGGACATATAGCATAAAATAAACTCCCACTAAACCAAGGCATCACAAATATTGACACCCATCCGAGCAGTGTGCTCATGAAAGACTTTAGGGATCAATTCCTTGGTTATTGAGTCTGCTAGCATATACTCTGTTCCTATATATCCTATGAAAATCTGTTTTTCTTAAACTTTTTCCTTGACAACTAAGAACTTGATGTCTGTATGCTTCGATCTTGTCAAGCTCTTATTATTATTGGAGTATAGTACTGCTGACTTATTGTCACAAAATATCTTTAATGACCTTTCAATGTCATCTACTGTACGAAACTCAGTGATAAAATTTCGCAACCATATGCCATGAAATCGGTATCCGAGTACCCAATGATCTCCAAATTTTCTTATATCCGATAAGTAAGCATGTAATCCTTTATTATCCTTAGATAACGCGTTACGCGTTTAACAACTATCCAATGATTCATGCCCAAATTGCTCAAGTATTTACCCAACACTCCCACTAAAAATGATATATCGGGACGTATGTAGACTTGAGCATACATTAAGCTCCCTAATGCTGATGCATAAGGTTTAACTGCTTTGCTTGGCACCCTATTAAGGATGTACACTGCGGTCTTTAAAACTTCTCCTCAGAGTGATTCAGACAAGGAAGAATGACTAATCATACTTCTCACCATATTCTTAAGAGTTCGGTTCCTTTGTTCTGCAACACCATTCATGCTAGGTTTGCCTGGCATGGTGTATTGCGGAACAATACCACACTCCTCTAGAAAAAGAACAAAAGGCCCGGGACGTTGCTCACCTGAACCATCATATCTTCCGTAATATTCACCACCACGATCAGACTCGACAGCTTTAATTTTCTTTCCGAGTTGAAGTTCAACTTCAGTTTTGAAAGACTTTAAAACATCAAAGATTTGGGACCTTTCATGAATTAAATATAGATACCCGTAACGAGAGTAGTCATCTATGAACGTGATAAAGTATCGTTGTCCATTCCAAGAGACAGTAGAAAATGAGCCACATATATCGGTATGTATCAGTTCTAAGATATCTTTAGCTCTATCGACACCCATTTTCCTTTCATTTGTTCTTTTCCCCTTTATGCACTCAATGCAGACTTCAAAGTCCGCCAAATTTAGGGGTCCAAGAATTCCATCCGACACAAGTCTCTGAATTCTTTGTTTAGAGATGTGACCTAGGCGTTTGTGCCATAATGATGCCGAATTCTTATTTAGTTTTTGTTTTGTACCTGTTTGCAGTATTTCATTATTATAGGAATTTAAGTCAAGTCTATATAGATTATCCACCAAATGACCAGAGCAAATATTATTCGAATTATAGAAGAGACTGAGTTTATTGTCTCCGAACGAACAAACATAACCTGATTTGTCCAAACGAAAAATAGAAACCAAATCCCGTCTAAATGACGGTACATAAAATGTCTCTAATAAATCCAAGTAAAATCCACTCGTGGAACATAATCTAAAAGTTCCTATAGCTTCGACTGCAACTATATTGTCGTCTGCCACATAGATGTATCTTTCAGCATCACTTAACGGTCGGCTCCACAGGCAACCCTGCATAGTAACGCTTACATGAGTAGTAGCAGCAGAATCTACCCACCAAGTATCAACAGGTGCATAACTTAAACTAGTCTCAGAACAAACGAAAGTAAGTATTATACCTTTCTTTTCACGTCAGGTGGCATATTTGATACAATCTTTCTTCATGTGTCCCACCTTCTTACAGAAGAAACAGGTTGAAACCTGATCCTGTTTCTTAGCCTTTTTCTGCTGAGAACGCACATCTGCAGTAGTATCACACTTTTTTTTATATACTGAGAAGATGAAGCCATGTGAGCACTTTCAGTCTTATCTTGCTGTAGCTTCTCTTCTTCTTGCACACAGTGAGATATAAGCTCATTTAAGGACCAAGTGTCCTTCAGAGTGTTATAACTCACATTGAATTGCCCAAAGTTTACAGGAAGGGAAATCAAAATGAGATGCACGAGTAAATCTTCAGACAACTCTAACTTTACTGCTTTCAATTTTGAAGCAAGATGAGACATTTCCATAATGTACTCCCTTATGTTCCCTTACCTTTATACCTCATGGAGACAAGTTTGCTCAAACGACTACTTGCCTCCGCTTTTTCATTCTTAGTAAAGAATTTTTTAACATCCTTTAGGAACTGTTTGGCATCTTTATCCTCAGTAATTGAGCCCCGAAACGCCTCAGGAATTGAGCATTTCATGATCATGATACTCATTCGCTTGGATCTCTCCCACTTCTCTATTTTAACCTCATTGAGGTTTTCCGGAGTAGAAGTGGGTTTCTCCTCTCGAAGAGCTATATCTAGATCCATACAACCAAGGACAATCTCCACGGTATCCTTCCAAACTTTAAAGTTTGAAGCATTCAGCATAGGAATACTGCTAATTTGTGCAGAAGCATTGGTAGCTGAAGGCATAGTTTATGGATTAGAACAAAAAGAACATGCAGTAAACATTAGTTAAATAATAGAAAAAAATTCATATTGAGATATCTAGAACAACATTAATTTTCAATCTTTAGATAGAAAATTAACTATAAGTGATACTCTCATTGCAGTAATCAAATATTGTCAAAATTCCTGTCACACATTAAGCTTTTCTTTGGATCGACTTAATACACACATAGAAATTTAAACTTTGCAACCTATTTATTACCGCATATATTTTCTATTAATTGGTCAAACAATAACCTTTCTTTGGGCCGATCATTGACCGCATAATTAATAGAAAATAAACAAAAGTGTGCAATGCTTATTATTTGGCCAAACAATAAACTTCTTTTGGGCCGATTATTGTCCGCATAAATAATAAACATTACTTTATTCTTAATTAGTTACTCAAACATGTATTTACCATCAATATGTGTATATAATTCGGCCAAATATAGATCTTCCTTTAGACTGACCAATATTCGCATGTATTATATATAACCAGATTCCTTCTTATGTTTTAAATAAATCAATTTTCACAAAAGAGAGTACTTTGACAGCATAATGTTCAATCAATTTATTTCAAAACTAAAATTTTATAAAATTGGTGGGTATAATAATCCAAATTGTTACTAGTTTTCTTATGTAACAATAAAAAAAAATCCTTAAATCGCACAAAGAATTAAATCTTAATAGTGTCTTTTCAAACCTTAAAGAAAAACATGGTTATAACTGTGAAATAAATTTATGTGCAAAAAAATTCATGATCAATTAAGATTAAAACCAATCATTATAATTCTATCACTCACATATTATTAATGTGTATACATAACTTGGTCAAATATAAATCTTCTTTTGGATCGATTAATATTCGCATAAGTTACATACACAATAATTTTTATATTCCAAAAGAAATTATTAATTAGTTTTACACCAAATTAATGACACCTATAATTAAATCTGAAACAATCATAATAATACCCTATACTAATGTTTCAGAATAAATCAATTATTATATCAAATTAAAAAAAATGGATACAGTAAAATATATATCTGTCGATCGAAAGAATAATAAAAAAATTGATATTTTTTATGACTAAATTATGGATGACTCTGATACCACTTATTAGAATAAATTATTTCATTAATCCAGATCATCTACATTGAATCACCAAAAAATATATCATAATGCGGAAGCGTACCTTTACTCGTAGAAATCAGAAATTAATGGAATGATTTGGATCTTGTGGTTCTTTCGATCTTCCTCAACCAAAGTCTTCTGTATCCCTAGTCGGCTGAATTGTGACTCTTCTGACGGGGAAAGAACAACAAAGGCGGCTTTGGTATCTTGGAGACCGAAACCCTAAAGACACTATTTATATTTAAGTATGGCACCCATTAAACCCTTGAACCCAAATAAAATAATATCTAAAGTCCAAAAAATAATATATTTAAAATCCAAAAGATAATTAGCTAAATAACAAAAGATAATATATGATTTTATTCTCATTTAATTCCAAATCAAAAGTAATAATGACTTATTCAATTTAGCATTTATAACAATAAATGAGATCACCATTATATAAGTTATTTAATTTGAAATAACATAATTTGTGATTATAATTAATATATGTATTGTCCACAAATAAGTTAGGAAATTAAACATATTTAGAGAAGAGTGATTCTTAATTAATAATAT
>NC_029793.2:825326-826116 GCF_000816755.2 Arachis ipaensis | reverse complement strand
TACTAACATAACATGTTAAATATTAATATGATAAGTTGAAATATGCCATATTACTTTAATATGTTAATCAGTATTTAATAGAACAAACTGGAAAAAATGAAAGGACTAAAATAGATAAATTATAAATTTTATTTGACTAAAATAAAAGAAAAAAAATTATAAAGACCAAAACTAAAAAAAACAAGTATTTTATAGAAGTAAAAAAATTAATTAAGCCTAAAATATTTTTGGAATATTGAATCTACAAGTTAAATGAATGGATTTGGATGATATGTGTGTGTATATATATTATTGAAGCTCACCTAACAAATCAACAAGTACCCCTAATTACATTACTTTACAACATGCACTTCAATAATACATTGATTATGGGATTAAGCATATAAAGCTTATAGTAGCTAAAGTACATGAATTAAACACACTGATTAAGGCATTAAGCATATAAAGCATATAGTAGCTAAAGTACATGAATTAAACACACATGGCTAGTGAATAATAGTCAAAATTTGTCATTGACACATGGAAGTTGAAAGTTGAAACCAACATTATTGAAATATATTTTTTGTTATGCTAAAAAATTTTTGTGCATTTTTAATTAACTTGATTTAAGTATTTAACTCAATTGGAGTCATATAAAGAAAATAAGAGTCTCTGAATAATATACTAATATTTTGGGCTTCAATTTTAGATCATTTTTAATTAAAGTACACACGTAGTTATCATAATAACCAATATCATATTGAGCATTAAATAATGTCTTATTATTTATAATTTTTAGATAAACGAAAAA
>NC_029793.2:811963-825199 GCF_000816755.2 Arachis ipaensis | reverse complement strand
ATACGTTAAAAATAAATTTATTCAAATATTTTGTGACATATTTTAAAACATGCACAATTTAAAAATAAAAATAATTATATTATTATTTTGAAAATTCTATTTAATAAAATTGTCCATAAAAAATATGTAGAATATTACTATTTTATTAGAAAGGGATGGGCCATAATACCCACTTAACATGCACCTATCATTCTCACTCTCAAGTCTCACCTAACCACATTCACAATCACCATTCTTTTGGTCACTTCCTAAGGATAAGAGTTGGTCATTACCAAAAAAAAAGATAAGAGTTGGTGAGCCATTATCACCCGGCTATCATGATAAATAATTAGAAAAAATAACATAAAAGTACATCTAAATTATGTTTACAAGGCAAAACTTTCTTTTTTTTTTTTACTTATTTTTTATGATAATTTAATAATATCACCCTGATTTAAGTAGTCATAGTTTTTTCTTGTATTGTAAATCACATATAAAAGCTAAGTCTCATTTACTATTTTGCATGGGTTAGTTGTTGGGCACCTTTCAATTTTTAACATGTGAATATGTGATTGAAAACTGAAAAGATTTATATAGCACTAAATTAGTTTGAATTATTAAAAAGAATAAGTGTTCAATAAAGTTACTTGTAATAAAAATAAGTTAATACTTTTTATATGTGATTTATATAATAGATATTTAAAAAAAATTAGAGAAAAATTCAAAATAGTCCCTGACAATTATTTCGAAAGACAACGAGGCCCTTGACAAAAAAAAAATTCAATCCGACTCCTAACAATTATTTCGAAAGGACAACGAGGCCCCTTGCCAAAAAAAGTTCAATGTTTTTTTTTGTCACGGAGACAAATTAGTCCCAAAAAAAATATCGAGACCTGATCAGGTGTTTTTTTTTGCTTCGTTGTCTTTTTGAGGTAATTATTAGAGGGTCGGGTAGGATATTCACTCTAAAAGTTAATATTTTTAATTTTGCAACATTATTTTTTCATTTAATATCTAACAAGTACTTATTTATTTAAAAATTATAATTATGGTGAGAAAATAAGAAGTCATCCTTAATTTTTTTTATTAAGATACACGCTGGTTAAAGTGGATAAAAAAATGTTAAATGAATTGTAAATAAGTTATTTTTATAACTGTTGGGTAGGTCGGGTATCGGACGGGTCGGATGAGTATCCTGGTCAACGAAAGGGAAGTCGTCTAGTCGTACGTCTCTGGGTTGGGGTAGGCGAGGTCCCGAGTTCTTCAGATGCGGAAGGGGGGTGTCACCTGCAAAGACACTCCGACGCCCTAGTCAGTGAAGTGTGCAGACGAGTAGAGAGTATGTGGTATGTGACGTATCTTGGGAGAATGATAGGTCCTTCCCCATATATACCGTATTAGAGGTGGGCCTTGCAGGTACATGCCCACCTTCTTCGAGGCCTCCCTTGCACAGCTGTGGCAAAGCTGTCAGGAACGCGTGTCCGAGTTGAAATCTGAGCATCTTCTCCCGACCGTTCGAGTCGGGTGCTGCTCGGATCGGGCCGGCCCGTAAACTGCTTGGTCCAAGCCGTAACAATAACTAAATTCAACTGGATTTTTATGCAACTCTTTTTTTAATTAATTTTTTATTATGTTAATATATTATTAGATCAATTTAATTAAATTTAATTATTAAAATAACTTTATCATATAAGTAGAAGAACTATTGGGGAAAAAAAGTGGAAAAGAATCCCTTAAATTGTACTTTCCTTATTTTTATTATTCCTTTTCAATTCCTTCTGCATGTGTGGGGTCTGTCATGGATGAATGTGCTTCATAATCAATGAATATATCAAATGAAACTATGAGGTAGCGTTTGTTTTGAGGTACTGAGACAGAGACTGAGAGACTGAGATTCAGTATCGTGTTTGTTAGTTCAGAGACTGGTACTAAAATTTCTGTCTCTGTCTCTAAAATTTCAGTATTTCAGTACCTCCAAAAAGTAGGGACACAGGGGACTGAAATTTTTAGAGATGGAGACCGAAACTTTAATAATATTTTATACCTAAAATACTTTCATTTCAATTAATTAATTTTAATTTTATCTTTTGTGCAAATTAAATTAGAGTTTCATTCTTGTTTCAATTTCTGTCTCTCATTTTGCACCAAACAGAATACTGAGATTTATTTCAATTCCTGTCTCTTAGTCTCTGTCTCTCAGTCTCAGTCTTTCCGTCTCTGTCTCTCCACCAAACGCTACCTGAAAGCATGAGAATGCAGGTCACCATCTTACCAACTTAAATCTCGATGACGTGGACTACCCCCAACAAAAACAATGGATTACCTTTCCATTAATAGTGTTGATTTTCTTTTTCTTTTAAATAATATTCTTTTCTTCTACTGATCGAATTATATTTTTTTAAATAAGAATGAACCAGCATTTTTTATATTACTAAATAAAAAAAACATTATTGGTTCTTAAAAATTATGAAACTTAAAAAAATTTCATCACTATTTTTTTAATTTATAATTAAAAAAATTCTTGTTAAATATGGCTTATTCCAATGTACCTATGTATTTTTAGAGCCGATAACAATGATTGTCATTGTTAAATATGACTTATTTTTTTAATTTATAATTAAAAAAATCTTTGAAGAAGTCATGCTTGTTGTTGGTGTATTTTTGTGTATTTCTATATACTGTTTGTAGATCTATATACTATTTTCTAGATAATAATATGAATTAAAAGTGCGTTTTTCAAAAAACTTAAGTGGAGTTCACTGGGGTTAGGCGAACTTGCTAATTTTTATAGAGTTCGTTGGTCCGGCGAACTTACTTAAATACAAAAAAAAAATCGTATTTTAAGAATTAAAGTCCAAAAATCATGTTTAAGAAAATATATTTTTTTATTTTTTTATTAAAAAAATCCAATTTTCATCCTCTAAAAATTATATTCAAGCTCCGCCATTGATCAAAATTAATTACGAAATCAAATTTCTATACATTTTTGTATTTTTGTGATTTGTCTTGTATTAGTTTGTTTTCCAACCAAACACACCGTTACCAAATGAACCTCCACAGCTTAGAGTGAAAAGTAACAAAGTTTGACTTAAACAAATTTGGGCTGTATTACATAAAAATAGCCAAACACTAAGCTTATTAGTATAATAGTATTATCTATTTTAAGTCATGATTTTGATAAGCATTAAAATCTACTTGGCCCACAAACCTAATCTACAAGCCATAACTATAACTAGACGAAAGTACCTCTTTCTAGTGTTCTCTCTTGTGAGCTTCATGCTATTTTGGAGAGGGCTTGTTATGGCTTGGGATTGTGAGTGTAAAGAGGTCATATGTGAAACTGATAATCTTGATGCATTTCTTCTTGTTTCGCGAGGCACAACCAGCATGATTACGAATGACTCTGATCGGCTTGGCAAAATCAAAGGTAGTAAGTGAATTCTACTGTAGAGTTAATAGAGTATTTATACAATGTATATAATGAGTTATTTATTTGGTCTAATATGAGTTAAAAAATGAATTTTTAAAATAAAATACTACTAATTTTTCAAACACAATACATTTATACTATTTAGAATAAGTATCTAGATACCAAGAATAATAAACATATAATATTCTACTAAATCAAACATCTCTAAACCCCATTAAATCGAACATCTCTAAATCTCATTTTACACATTATACAGATATTACATTGGCTTCCTATACTTTCTCGTAGTAATAAGTAGAGAAAGTATGAAGAGCCAATGAAATATTTGTAGGGAGTATTAAAGATGTAACTATTAGTGTTATCTTTTTCTATCAACTAAAATTTTTGGGATGAGTGGTATCATAACATAATATTAAAACGTTAGATCTAAAAGGTCAAAAGTTTAATCTCCAAATTAAGTTTAAACTTTTAGAAAGATATATGCAAATAGAGAGAGGTGAATTGGCTAATTGAGTGATGAATGAGGTGGGGTGCGAAATGGGTGGTGGGACCCACGTAGTTGGCGGGGGTTGGTGAGTGCAGGTTTTTCCCTTATAAGTCACCCCATCATCCTCCCCATTTTCTCAGAGTCAGAGACTCTATCACACTCGTCACTAATTCATTCACCTTTTTTGTTTTTTCCACCAAAACACACTCATTCACCAACTCCCAACCACTCAACTCCGATCTTCTCCGGTAATGCTTCTTCCTCTTCTCTCATCTATTCTTCATATTTATCAATTAATATTATTAATAATAATAATAATTCTGGAAATTTTGCAAAAATAATATTTAATTAATATTGATATTCTGGTAACTATCCAGTAATTATTAATTATAATGCGCTTGATTTGTTGTTAATTATAGTGATTAACGTTGCGTTGTGTTGTGGTGTGACAGAGTGAGGGTTTGGAAAATTGAAGATGATCATAAAGGTGAGAGAATCGACAATGGTGCGTCCGGCGGAGGAAGGACCGAGAAGGACGCTGTGGAATTCGAACGTGGATTTGGTGGTACCGAACTTCCACACGCCTAGCGTGTACTTCTACCGTCCGAACGGCGCGTCGAACTTCTTCGACGCTAAGATCATGAAGGAAGCGCTGAGCAAGGTTCTGGTGCCGTTTTATCCGATGGCTGGGAGGCTCCGACGCGACGAGGACGGCCGCGTGGAGATCGATTGCGACGGTCAAGGGGTTCTGTTCGTGGAGGCGGAGACCGGCGGCGTCATCGACGATTTTGGGGATTTCGCGCCAACGCTTGAGCTTCGGCAACTAATCCCAGCCGTTGATTACTCACAAGGGATTGAATCCTATCCACTCTTGGTACTCCAGGTGCGTTTCTCTTTTTATTTTTTTCAGTATATACTTTGTTGGTAAAATATAGCTATGATTTAATTCTTTAAATTAAATTTATGAAGAATAATCCACTTTTGATTGAATGATTGATTGAGTAGGTAGATGATTTTTTAATTAAATAGAGAAAAATTAGGCTAAAATTTTTATATATGGATAATTTTAATGTGAAATACAAAAATATTTGATGATTTTGGTGTTCTACAGGGTTGTGGTAGTAGCACAAAACGTTACTAACGTTTTGTAATAAAAAATTTTTTTTAATCATCAAAGAACAAAACGTCACTGACGTTTTGTAATAAAAAAAATATTATTTTAATTATTAAAACACAAAACGTCGCTGACGTTTTGTTAGAAAAATATTATTTTAATTGAAGAAACACAAAACGTCATTGACGTTTTGTAAATGGCCATAGTTGTGTTCAACACACAATTTGGTTCATGATAAAGGATTTCACCTCTAGTAATACAATATTAAAAAGAAAAAGTTCGAAAAATTATAGCACCTTTTATTAAATAATTAGATTAATCAGATTTTTTGTTTTTTTTTTTTTTGTTTTTTTTACTAAAGATAGGACACTCGAACCCGCAATCTCATAATTGAGTATATGAAGACTATGCCATTTGAGCTATTACTCATTGGCTAATAAGATTTTTCGTTGATATGGTCAATATCAAGACAAATCATGAATTAGTGCATTTGGTGAAAATATGCAATTTGTCAAATCAAATTTCTTGATATTTTTTCAGTGGAATCCGAATATTACTGTCTATTCAAGAAGAATTATATTTGGTTGTCTAATTTGTATTATTTATTGTTTTGAAATTTCAACACGTTAATTTTATTATTTTATCCTTATATTTATCAAAATCAGACAATTTAATTTGTGTCATTTTGAAAAGTAAACTCAGTATTTTATGTAATTTAAAATTTTAGGTATCTTTTTTGGTGCCACACGTTTCCTACAATCACGTATAGTATGATTTCGAGAATTATCCTTTCATAGTAGTTTTTTTAGGTCTAGAATGGTTGAACAATGCAAATGATGCTCCCACCAAATTTTGGTTTGATTTGAATGTTTAAGCGTTATTCTTCTGTGGAATTTTCGAATGATGCCAACTTCATATTATTAGGGTATACCTAACAAACACCAAACATAAACAAATATTGATTACCAAACAAAATGAAATCTACTATATGCAGACATGTGTATAATAACTTGTTCATTCAAACAAGTGCTATGATGATAAGTGTTGCGAATAAAATATTATGCAAATGATTAATATTAGAAAGTTTTGATATATCTCCACTTTGAAGCTAGCATTATAGACTCAGGTGTACTGGATTTCTTACATGCCAAACAAAGTATCGCTTAAGGGTTTGAAAAAAATGACCTTACTATCTTAAGGGTTAAATAAATGAACTGTATGTTTTCTTGTACGCAATTAATTGCCCATCATGCCGGCAAATATATGAAATAATATTTCATACTTCCCCACTAATGTTTTTTGTAGCCACCAAGAGTATTCTATAATATAATCTCATCCAATATTTGTCGGAGAAAAAAAATTAATTTAGTGATTTGCAGTTCTTTTTGGTGGTTCAGTTTTTTAGATATGGGATAAAAATTGGTGTAATTTTTGAATATTGGAAATTAGGGTATTTTGTAAAATTATGGGGGCTGTAGAATTTTCAGAAGAGAGATTGTTAGATTAGATTTTTTTTAATTTATAAAGACAATACGCAGATTGGGTATTGTAAATACACAGATTGTGTATTGTTAGTGTAATACATGTTCTGGGTATTGTGCTTGTACAGTACAGCTCCCCCAAAACACTTTAAAACTCTATTTTTTGTAACATAAAACTCTATTCATTCTTCTATATTAAAATAAAAAATCCCCTTTTGGTATGAGTTTTAACTTTTAAATATTCAAAAGGGGTTACACTTCATATTCATTCACCTACTTTTGACGCTGCCACCTTCCAAAACTCATACCTATAATGGTGTTGAAGCATGACATAGCCCACTAAGTTGACTCTGACATGCTCAAAATTTAAATATCATATTATTTGTTTTCTTGTGGTGGGTGAAGCATTCCAATCCCTGTCACAAATAAAATAGAGTCAATATAGTGCGACTCAATTTAATATTATGTGCTATGTATACAACCACTATCGTGACGTGAACTGAACTTCACCATGACGACGTGTAGTTTCTTCTCTTTTTCGGTTTACTCCAAGCGACTCTCTTTTTTTATTTTTCTTTTCTTTAAGGACAAGTAATTGTTTATTTACTTGCAATACAGCAAGTACCTGTCATTGGTTAATGGTTACCTACTATCCTATGTTATTGTTATGTTAGTGTCGGTACAATCTTTGTATTAAGATATTAACTAAATATGATTAAATAGAATAATATATTTAACTAAACCTTTTGATATAATATATCTTCATATTTTAATATTTGAACTTTATGCAATAAGTGAGTTTCTGTAACTCAATTCTTTTGTGGTTAGAGACGTCATAAAGTATGTAAAAACTATTAGTTGAATATTCCTAGTTTGCCCTCTCCTATCACCTTAATGGTAATGATTAAGTATACGTTTATATTAGTAACAAAATCATTGTATAAATTAAGCTGCTAACTTTGGAGTCTGTTATATAATATTTTCAGGTAACATATTTTAAATGTGGAGGGGTGTCATTAGGAGTTGGCATGCAGCACCATGCAGCGGATGGAGCTTCTGGTCTTCACTTCATCAACACATGGTCCGATGTAGCTCGCGGCCTTGAGGTGTCAATCCCACCATTCATCGACCGGACACTGCTCCGAGCAAGAGATCCGCCTCGGCCAGTCTTTGATCACATTGAATACAAGCTCCCACCATCCATGAAAACACAAGCAGTATCACAGCAACAACCTCAAAAACCAGGATCAGATGCTGCAGAGGTTTCTATTTTCAAGCTGACACGTGATCAACTGAACAAGTTGAAAGCAAAGTCTAAGGAAGATGGTAACACTGTGAGTTACAGCTCTTATGAGATGTTGGCTGGTCATGTTTGGAGGAGTGTGTGCAAAGCAAGGGGACTTCCAATGGATCAAGAAACAAAGTTGTATATTGCGACAGATGGAAGGTCTAGGCTGCAGCCTCCGCTTCCTCCGGGCTACTTTGGCAATGTGATATTCACAACAACACCGATCGCTGTGGCCGGAGATCTCATGTCAAAGCCTATTTGGTACTCTGCAAGCAGAATCCACAATGCTCTGTTGAGGATGGACAATGACTATTTGAGGTCTGCTCTTGATTACTTGGAGCTGCAGCCGGATCTCAAGGCGCTGGTTCGCGGCGCTCACACTTTCAAGTGTCCGAATCTCGGCATCACTAGCTGGGTTAGGCTTCCAATCCATGATGCTGATTTTGGTTGGGGGAGGCCTATTTTCATGGGGCCTGGAGGGATTGCCTATGAAGGATTGTCTTTCATAATTCCGAGTTCAACGAATTGTGGGAGCTTGTCTGTGGCAATTGCTCTTCAGCCTGATCACATGAAGGTGTTCAAGGAATTGATCTATGACATTTGAGGAATGTGAATGGCCACATATGTTTCTAATATGGCTTTGCATTCTTAGTTCTTCTTTTTTGGGTTTTCCTTAGATACATTTGATGAAAGGTGTGCAAAATCTTAAGGGGCTTATATATGCCTTCATTATTGCCCTTTTCAAGTTTTATACTCTGTAAACATAAATTGGACTCTTAGAGACAAGTGTATTAATTATTAGTTCAATATTGTTTCTTGCACAAACTCCTTTCATAATTGACAGCAAAAACAAATGCCCACTTGATTTGGCTAATACTGTGCCATAATCCATGGGAGGCCAATTCAGAGAGGTGAAACAAATGAGGTTTGGTAAGTACAATGAAGTATATAACACATTGATTCAACTCACATCACTCAACTCATGTGACTAAATTTGTTCATCATAGTTTGAATCATAACTGAAGTACAAAAATGTGCTCCTCATAAGGCAACCAAAGCATTAAACATAATCTGGAGTTTTGAATAGTTACACTCAGAGCAGCTTAACATGGAAGAAGGACATCAATATCAAGGTCATGCTTACACAAAATCTAGAGCTCCAAGGTAACAATGATGCTGTGGAGCTTGCAGAGCTGCGATGGTGGCGATCAACATCTGATGAACCCCCAGTAGTTCCTCTACCACTATGTGCTGCTCTCTTTACTGAGGCATGAGATAGTTCTTGCTTTTCTTCATCTTTACTGTGAAACAACATTGTCTCTTTTATGCTCCCATAGTTTTCTGCAGTTTTGAACAGAATAAGCAATTCAGAATTAACAAAAACAGATGTGGGGTATCCACAATTTCAGGAATCCTTCACTTTCATGATGCACTTATTTGATATAATATTCAAAACAGAACAGAACAGAACAACTTACCAAAAGGTTGCTGTGTTTGCACTATGGTGGTTGAAGAGTTTAGACCTTTCTTTTCTGCAGTAGAACTTGTATGCAAACCTGAGTTTGATATGGCTTGGCTGTATGAGACAAAAAGGAACCATGTAATAAGAAATTGTATCCTCATCTTTGGGGTTATAGAGGGAAAAAACTTCTTTGTATAGATTTAGAACTTGTTAGTTGTTTCTAACTTCCTATATATGGCGGATGGTATGGAATATAGTGGATTTGGGTGATTGTTTATAGATTCTTTGAGCTAAGAGACTTGAAATGTGTTTGAGGGTAGAGTTTTTATATAGTATAAGATCTACACTCTTTGTTTTCCTTTTGACGAAAAAAAGAAGGTATGTTTAACACTAGTGAGTCTATCAAACATAAAGCATATTCTTATTTCTTAGGCTCAATTAAGTGTTTAGAACTAATGTCCTTATGTGATTAGTATCAAGCTCAATCCTCATTGCCATAAAATATATAATCTCTAGTTTCATGAAAAAGCAGAGAATAAAAGAATGATAAGCACAAGGTTGTCAACTCGCGAGTATAGGTAAACTCGTGGAGCTGACCTAGACTCGACTCGTAGACTCGTATGAGTTTACCTGTTATAATTTTTTTGTAAAAAATATATATATCGTGTATAATATATATGTTTACTCAAATATAGGCATTTAAACTCAACAATTTTAACATCAAAAAGCATAATAAATTAACATAATACTACAATTACAACAAATACTCTAGAACACACATTTAAATCTTTCACAAGTATGCATCTAGTTCAACATAAAACGCAAAAAGGGCTTAGAGAAGAGAGTGATTGAATGAGTGCGGCGAGCAAAGTGAGGGATTTAGCTATTTAGGGTTACGTTCATACGTTGCTCCCTTTTTTCTCGTTTTTTGGCCCAAAACGGCTCCGTTTTTGCAAAAAAGGCCAAACAAAGCAAATTCGTTGACTCGCCCGTAAACTCGTGAGTTTGACCGAGTTTATGCAAGTTTACTCGAGTCTACCTGAGTCCACCCAGAAATGAGTTTGTGTTCGAATTAACTCAATTTCACTACCTAAACTCGTAAACTCATATGATTTCACGAGTTAACTCGAGAGTTTGACAACAATGGATAAGCACTATAAAAAAAAAGGATAATGTGTGTGGATGGTGCAGATTTTGGATTTTGCTTGGAGGAGAAGCTGAATGAGGCATCGATGCAACATGGAGCTTCTGACCCTGTCCCTGTCTGCATCAGATTCTTGTTCTACCTTGCTTGTACATAAATCTAAGGTGGGGTAAACACATGAGAATGCATTTTATTTTACTTGGTGCTTTCTGAGTGAGAAATTTTCCTCAAACCAACCAACAAATGGAATATGCAAAAAACAATCAGGAGTTGCAAGCTATGTTCATTTTTTCACTCACTTTAAGCTATGTTGTAAATGTTTCAAGCACGAATACGGTTCATAATAAAGTGTTATAGCGTCGTTTGAGCCATATAGTCGACCAGACCTAGTGATACTACTTATGACTTGAACATAATCGATTGAAAACACGAAAAATCCTTTCGAATTGTAGAAGCAAATTAAATAAATTTACCCTCCTTAGGCTCTATTAGGTGGAAGCCTCCTTTTCAGTTTCCAAATTTGAAGGTACTTAACATGTGACATGTTATTCTTTCACAACAATTGGAAGACAGCATAAAAGTGATAGAAATACTCTTAGTGGATGGAAAAATATAGAATAAAGTCATGCTCATATTGAGGCTTGTTGATTAAGTTTGCTTTATCTTTCTCTAATTTTTTTCTGGTTTGATTTAGGAAGCAAGATTCTGATCATAACTTAAAACAGGATCAACTTCATAAAAGCTAATATCTGCTGCAAAAGCCAATAGAAAGTATGCACATAGAACTAGATTATGATGACATAATCTTTAGAACTAGTCTTTTTCTCTACTCAAATTAAAATATAATAAAGAAAAAGCAAATTATCTTAAATGCTTGGCTTGATTTATTATTCTGATGCAAACCATGTGGAATACTGACAAAGAAAATGTAACTGTGTGTAAGCATGCTTTTCAATTTTCCATTACTGATCAGTTTATGCAATTTCCTTTTAATAGTTTACACCAGAGACCATACATCTTTCTACCTTAAGAAAGTTTTGCAATTATCAATTCAATTTTAATAATGATTAATATTCTTCATTCTTTCTAATATAATTATCATTGATTTATATTCTACAATTGACTCTTAAATGAAGCTAACTGCATATCGAATTATGTAAATGTATCACACTTGTTGAGAGTTGTAATGTAATTATTAGAGAATAAATAGAGTCAATGGGAAAACAAAAGTATATATATCTATATATATATATAAAGGAATTTTTTTGGTGAAGAGTAAAATTTGGTAAATAGTGAAGATTGCAATTAAATTTTTAAGAAGAATGTGCATTGTATATGATGTTTTTTATTTTTTTAATATTTTTTCTATTGTGAAACAATAATTCGCACTTTTCGTGCAACTTCACTTTTTATCGTAGTATTATCCAAGTTAAAATCACTAAATTTCGATTTATAACCAACTAGTCACTAGATTCTAACTATTGAAGTAGCACTAATTATCTCATGATCACAGTTTAACGTTTTCCAAGTAATAATATAATATGTAAAGGTAGGGGTAAAGTAAACAATAGTAATAAATATATTTTTATTTTTCTCCAGAGAATACTTGATAATTAAGACTTAATTAGTTGGTTTAATATTCTATTAATCTTAATATTTTCACTAAATAATCAATTAATTCTTATAATTTAAAGAGTAATTATCCAAGTTAGTCTCTGAGATTTTTAATATTAAACACTTTAGATCTTAAGCTTTAAACTACACAAAATAATTCTTAACATTTACTTCCGTTAAACAATATATTCCCTACTAATTTGATGTGTAACTGGAATGATTGGTTTAGAATTTTTAAAATTTTTAAGAATTATTTTTAGATTTGTTTTAAACTCTTTGAGAATTGTTCTATATTTTATTTTTCTAATCAAATTAAATAAGATTATATTGTCTAATAGAAATAAACATTGAAAATTGTTATGTTAAAATATAAAAAATTAAAATGTCTATTTTTAAAAATCTTAAAAATTAATTTGGATGATTACTCTAATTTAAAAATTTATAATTGAATTCAATTATAAATTTTTAAATTAAAGTATTCTTCCAAATTAATTTTTAAGATTTTTAAAAATAGACATTTTAATTTTTTATATTTTAACATAACAATTTTCAATGTTTATTTCTTATGTTTTTTCTGAAAAATAATAAATTATATAAAGATTTAAAACTCTAGAGACTTAATAATTAAAAATGTGGTAAAATTATAAAATTAACATTTAGCATAAGGGAAACAACGTCACTAAATTCAAAATTACATATATAATTAGTATTAAGATCCACAATACGATACGGGACATATCGACGTATGAATTTTAAAATCTTATAAGACACGGGGACATGCATACATATAAAATATAAAATACTTTTTAGATAAATCATAATGATATTTTGATATTTTATTGATATTAAAATATAAATTAATTTTTTATTATTTTTAATGTCTTATTTTAATTATATCAAGTATTTAAAATATTTTTTGTTTTAATAAATAATAATATATACTATATCTAAATCCATTTCAAGAATATATGTTAATAATAAGATTAGACACGCTGACACATAATGGTATTTAGGTATGTCTAAGCGTGTCCGAAGAAAATTTTTTTATTTTTTATTAAGACACGGCGGACGAGTGTCGATGATTGTCGTGTCCAAAATGTGTTCGACATGCGGACACAGTGAAGTATCCGTGCTTCGTAGATAAACACAAATATTATAAGATTAACGTGTCTATAATTTTTTGAAAAATAATAAATTATATAAAAATTTAATTATAAACTTTTAAAATTCTAAAAAG